>NC_137441.1:6995000-7072500 GCF_964374335.1 Astatotilapia calliptera
CGTCTACGGCGACTGGACAGAAATGCAAGGCCCAGAGTCAAAAAAACAAAAACAAGAATGGTCAGACGATGGAGGACGATTCTAAGAAGGCCTCCGTGCAGTGTTCCATCTGCTTCAAAGCCTTCAAGAGCAAATACTACCTCAAGGTTCACAACAGGTACAGGGTGTCACCTTTTTTTTCTTTCGAAATGCTCTTAAAAGAGTAAACTAATGTCTCATCTCCACAGGAGGCATACAGGGGAGAAGCCCTTCGGTTGTCTTAAATGTGGAAGACGGTACTACAGGAAGGAGAACCTTTTGATACACGAGATGAGAGACTGTTCTAGTGCGCTGGTGAGTAAAGAAAATCACCCTTTCACGCTTTCTCCAACCCTCACTATGAAGAATCCTCAGTGTTTTTACTTTTATAATTCCAGACGTACACCTGCCTCATTTGTTCTACTACATTTAACACAAAAGAAGCGCTACGATTGCATACTGTCACCCACACAGGAGAAATGCCCCACAAGGTACAGCATACACCTAACAAAAAGCGTAACTGAGTATGTCACAAACCTGAAGTGAATATGAAGAATGTCTTCGTCACATTTTGCAGTGTTCAACATGTCCTGAACAATTTATGTACAAGAAAAACTTGACAGTTCATATGATGAAGGTGCACGGTTACCCCAAACCACATGCAGTAAGTACCTACAGTCAGCAGCACCTTCAGTATGTCATTTCAAACTCACTTTAACACAAATTTTGGGGATTTATGTTTTGATTGTGTTGCTGTGTTTCTAGTGTTCCCAGTGTCCCAAAACCTTCTTAACTCGTGCGGAGCTGCGTGTGCACGAAGCCGCCAAACACCGTGGAGAAAAGCCGTTTGTGTGCGAGGAGTGTGGCCATCGGGCATCTAGTAGAAACGGCCTGCAGATGCATATAAAAGCTATCCACAGGTTGGAGAGCATGTTTTCTGTGAATTTCCTCTTGAGGATGAATAAAAGTGTAAACGACATAAAGTTTTAATGAAAACTATTTTAAGTCTGTTTTCTTCTTGCTCACAGAAATGAGCGCCCTTTTGTCTGTAACTCGTGTGGCCACGCCTTCTCCCAAAAGAACAACCTCAACATGCATCTGCGTATACACAGTGGCGAGAGGCCATACCAGTGTCACCTCTGCGGGAAAACCTTTAGGACACAAGGTAACAGCCATATTCTCTGCACATAAGCACTTTATTCACCTTGTATCCACCCCTGTGACACATTTAGAATCAGTAATTTGCCTAAAAGAAGCAAAAGAAAGATCTCATGCATCTCAAACTAAGACCCTACTTGCTCTGAGGTAATGCTGTGCCACCCAAACGTCCCTACATTACTATCGATGGGGTCCGGTGTGTTTTGTGCTTCTAAGAGCAATCACTTAGCCGTTTTGCTGTCTTTGCAAACTTTCACTTTAACTGCAGATATTGTGATTTGTGTTAATCTCTGTATTTCACTGCCAGCCAGTCTGGATAAACACCACCGGACTCACACCGGCGAGCGGCCCTTCGGCTGTGATGTCTGTGAGCAGCGCTTCACAGAGAAAGGCGCTCTTCTCCGACACAAGGCCAGCAAGCACGAGGAAGGCCGCCCCCACTGCTGTCACATCTGCGGTAAAACTTTCAAAGGTCAGGTGCTGATTCTACAATAAATTTGTTGTTACTCATGACCTGTGCCCTGATGAATGAAGCGCTGCTAATGAAAGAATCACTGGTGAAGTGATTTCTTCTTTATTTTCTGGTCGTTCTTTTCTCCTTCAGCGAGGGAGCAGCTCCGTGTCCACCTGCGTCGTCATAAAGGCATGAGGAAGTTTGAGTGTGTAGACTGCGGCTACAAGTTCACTCGACAGGTTGGTTCCAACACAGTTTCTTCATCATCAGCAAGCTCATTTTGCAGAGCCCTAATCTAACCCACCACAGGATTTATTATACACCCGAGTGTTTTAGTTTTAACCCTAATTTAACTTCAGGAAATGTGACTGAATCATAGTGGGAAGACAAAGAGATTAATAATTTTGATGGAGGTGGTTTTATTGTAGGATGTCTCCCATGCCAATTTTCATCACCATTCTGCTATTCACGCCAGATGGGACTAAAACCCATAATCTCTGTCTAAGAAGGCGAGTGGCACATGTATTAGCCACTCGGGCTACTGTGGATAGGGAGTGAGTGGACACAAATATCACCTTTCAGGGGCACGCTTATGTGAATGTGCCTGAGTGAATTTAGTGTGTCCTAATTCAGACTGTTTGCTTTGTGGTGTGATATTGGTCTATAACTGCTATTTCATACAAACAAGATTTTTTAGAAAAGAAATAAAAAAGATAAAAGCAAGTTTCAAAAAGTGCAAAGCAAAGTTCTTTGGTCTTAAATATGAAAACTGGTAAAAATTTATAACTGAAGCTTTTATATAATGAAAAAAATAATCCATCTCTTTAGTTGCCATCAAAGTTCCAGGTAATTAAATTAATTACTTTTATATTATTTTTTGTAATCATTTCAGGTCTGTATCACTTGCATGGTTATTTGCGCACTGTCCCCATATTCAGACCCTTCTAATCTTTAATGTCATTCAGCAAGAATCACTAGTTTGTGGGCTTTTTTATGTCTGGCTATGACAGCTATATATTATATCTATCTTTCTAACGGGTTTATGTTTTTGTGTGACATTTTACAATTATTGGACTCTACTAAACTAAGTTTGCATGAGACACAGTTAAACATAATCTTCTTTATCTTATACTGGGTGTTTAGAGTCCCTTTCCCCTCCCTTTAGGCCAACTTTCTACTGAATGTCTGACCCTGCCACCAGGTGTTTGGGTGGGCCTTCTGTGGTCACAGCCAGGAGCTGTGTGGCTGAGACGACCATATTAAGAATGTGTAGAGTCTGAACTTTTCACTTACAGGGATATTTGTATAAACTTGACTGTAGACCAACATGACTATACTGTATATCTATAATTTTTGTGTTCTTTTTGAAGCATTCCCTCACTTGCATCATGTTAGTTTACCCAACTCTCACATTTTTACATTTCCTCTTCAGGCACATCTGCGGCGTCACATTCAAATTCACAAGCGCACTGAGAACTACAACCCGCGGCAGAGGAAGCTGAGGAATGTGATTGTGCAAGATGTGGATGGAAGTCCGGTCGAGACCGAAGCTCCCAAATCGGAGGAGGCCTCGCTGATCTGTGATGGGTCCACTCAGGAGTCCACAAACCGAGGAGCTGAATCCTCAACAGGTCTCACCTCTGGCTGCATCGTGAGGGTTGTGATTGAGTCGAGTGATGCGGTGATGGAGGAGGTTATTTCTAACCAGAACTTGGGAGAGGTCGAATCCACGCAGACTTTTCCTGTGTTGCAGCAAACACAGTTGGTTACTGAGCCCTATGAGTCCACGATAGACATGGAGGGAATTGTTGAGAATTTGTCAGAGAGCAAGACCTGAAGCGAGCAAGTGTGCAAAACAACAAGTCTGCTTCTGCTTCCACGCATGCAAGAAAAGCAGATTCATGCACTCTGTAGTTTACACAGTAATTCAATTGCACGTTTTTAAATGCTGTTTGAATGTAAAATGTTATTTTCCACCTTGTTAAGACAGGTTTTGTCAGTGTGCTTACAGCAGCTGGAGCTCAGTGTCACCTTACATTGCTGATTAAAGGAGAACGTTTTCCGTGCAGTCAGAAAAGCATTTTCTTACTTTTGGTTACAATGTGCTTACAGTGTAACAAATGTAGTAGTTCAGTGTTTTTTTTATTACGGTTCCTCCAGGTGGTGGTTTTGTACTGGACTGCATTATGTTTCAGGGTGTTTCTAATATTCTTTGAAATAGAAGAGTTGCAGAGCAGTAAAATTGCACAAGTGTGTAAAAAAAAAAAAAAAAGTAAAGGCAGTTACAAGGTGGATGAGTGCTAACAACCAATCATGAATGTAAACATCCATCCATCCATCTTCATCCGCTTTATCCGAGGCCGGTCGCGGGGGCAGCAGCCCAGCAAAGGGAGGGGCTCAGAGTAGAGCAGCTGCTGCTCCACATCGAAAGGAGCCAGCTGAGGTGGTTCGGGCATCTGACAAGGATGCCCCCTGGGCGCCTCCTGGGTGAGGTGTTCCAGGCATGTCCCACCGGGAGGAGGCCCCGGGGCAGACCCAGGACACGCTGGAGAGATTATATCTCTCGGCTGGCCTGGGAACGCCTTGGTATTCCCCCGGATAAGCTGGAGGAGGTGGCAGGGGAGAGGGAGGTCTGGGCCTCTTTGCTTAGGCTGAATGTAAACAATGAATGTAAAATTATTTAATCTTTGATGGGTTTATTTTAACCTGGTGTCTTTCATATTAATGTGGCTCTATGGGCCGTGCTAATTTTGCAGGTTCCATCTCCACTGGAATAGAAAATGGTCCTTAAAAACAATGTGGACAGTGATTTGTCAACAAAACATTATTATACACGTTATATTATATAGTTGTGGCTTACCTTTTCGTGTGAATTTAACACAAAAAGTGTGAAAACTAAGAATTGCTGGGATCCACCGATTGGGTCGATATGATGTGCCTTTTGTGCCAGAGAAACAATGAAATGCCCTCTAAAAAACAAAACTTTAACCACAAGGTGGCAGTATTTTACCAGAGCTTTAGTGCTGTTGTCTATTCCAAAAAGCGTTGAATTGTTTTATGTACTTTTGGAATTATTTTGTAATTTTTACAAATCCAATATTTCTATGTTAGTTTAAAACAAACCAAAACAAGCTGCTTAGGGAATTTCATTGAGCTACTAAAGTAACCAAGTAAGACGGTAACACCAACTTGACTATTTTGCGCAATGTTGGATTAAACATTACACTGACTCACTGCACCATCTTGTGGTTCAAACTGGTATTACGGTCACATTTCAAGACGTCGACAGAACAGTTTATATTCAGTCTTTTTGGGTGTAACATCATAACTGTTGCTCATTTTGAAGGGTTTAATTCCTTTAATAATGTTTTAAATGTTTTTTATGAAATATTTTTTGTTGCAAAAATGATCCTTATCACATGGTTTCTGAACATTTAGCCAGAGTAAAACATTTAGAGAACAACAAATACCTGAAAAGTTCCCTGCAACTTTCCAAACCGTTATGTTTTTTCACGTTTACGTTTAAATGTTTGATTAAAATATTTGTGTTTGTTCCCTTCACAATAAGCAAAAGGTATCACAACAGGTAAAAGGCAAATTTTTGAGCAATTTATGTTAAATATTTGTCCCAAATCTCTGCAATGATGGTAGGGACTGCAAAGTCATAATGGCCACATACAGCAACTGCTGCCAGATAGAAGAATACCAAATTTCACCTGAAGGAAATTGTTTCAAAACATTTCTTAGATTTATATTATATATTTGGTGACAAGCTCGTCAGGATAAATTCTAGAGCACCTTTGATGTCTACTGGCCAAATTAATTTGTTTTCCTGATGCAACAGGTGCAGATTGTTTTTAAAATGTCACACAGGTTAATAATATTTCTTGAGATGTGCTTTTATGTTTTAGTGAGCTTGTGTTTATTTCAGTCTTTTGAAGCTACTGTCAACTGTTTCACTGAAATATTTGCTGCAACCTTGCTGAGAGCAAATCATTGTGACTCAGCAGAATAAACTACGTCAGACCTGCCTGCAGTTTAATTCATAGTAGCCACCGTGGAAACAGTGTACAAACACAGCAAATAAGGTTAAGAATATACTGTATTTACAAACCTGTTCAACATCACAGACTGAACACTGAAAACAATGGTGTAATGACAACAGCATGGAAACACACAAATATACTACTTCAAACGAAGCAAAAATATATCCTACTCGACAACAAACTGAGATTTTTTTTTGCACTTCCAGTTGTAACTGACGACTCATCACCAGTGTTTACGAAGAGCCACTGATCTTTTTGCAGCTGATAGGCAGGAACTTCAGAAGCAATCACAGCACAAATATATCCATAAATAAGAAAACAGTATAACAGTGAAAACATTAAAACGTTAAACATTAAATGAAATACATTTTTTAAAAAAACTTCATGCATGGTTATAGAGGCTGATATAGCCCTGTTTAAGAGTCTAGAGTGTCATGAGGACGTGCCGTGCAGCCCAAGAATCACTAAAAACAGAATCAACTCAGTGCAAGTTAACATCACATGCAGCCAACTTGAAATTCTACTATGATGATTTCTCAGCACACAGATTTCTCCGGGTAAGGATTAACGTTTTAACCATACGGCTGTATGCCTGTTTAGTTCTGGATATCAATTTTTGATTTTGGAATGCAAACAGATTCTTGTGGTTTCTGTTAAAATATTTGGCTTTTACTTGTTAAAGAAATAATCCACTCAGAGCAAAACTGCTGCAAAACCAGAGATATGTTGTTTTTATTCCTCTCCTCACCCAAGCCTACGTCACCCATAATGCAGATTGTCTGCCAGTAGCAGCTAATGTAGCCTCGAGCTGCAGGCCTCTAGGAAGAGATGAGCAGCAGCTTCAGAGTTTTATTAAGCTCACTTACTTGTAACCCTTAGATTTACTTCATTTTAAAACTTCTTCATTTCTTCAAGCTTAACTATTACTGCCATTTAATCGTGTTTCTCGCAGCACCCTCTCAACTGTTTTATTCACATTTTGTGATCTGACTTTAATTTAGCAGATTTCGCTTTTAACTTTCACTTTTCTATGTTCATAAATGAAAAACAAAACAAACACCAACAGAAACTCATAAGTAACACACTGAACACAGAAATGTCCACACGCAGACACACCTCACCCTGTAGGAGATAACTCCCATCCACTGTGTAGTTGACATCAGCAGATAGTTCCCATAGAAAAGCTAAAGTTGATGCACACTGTGTGGACCTGTCTGATAACTCACCACATCTGTTTCAATTCTTAAGTGTGGTTTTGGCCACTGAAAATAATCTCCACTATAACTACAGTTCATGCATGGATGCTGGATACAGTGCCAACACAACAGGTCACATATAAACGCAGCTAGCATGATCTTACTCACTGGTTTACATACACCACCACTGGAACGTCAAGTTTAGCAAAGACACCCTGCTTTACCAGCTAATTTACTATAAACAGAACCATATTTTAGAAAATGCTGTACTGAAAGAAAAATAAAAGGGACTGAGACCATTAACTAGTCAGTTAAGTGTTTACTGATGCAATAAAGTTGAGAATTTGCATCGTTTCCTTTTATGCACAGCCACAGCTGACAAACGCCCACCTTCAATGCAAAAATTCCCCCGTTTTAATCTTTCTAATTTGAATTTTACTTTCAGTTGGTAATAATCTCAAAATGTATAAGCCAATGGTGAGTCCAAGCTCAAGGCCAGTAAGGCATTACTGACCAGCAGGAACTTTAACGGATACAACTTAGAAGTGACCCTGCACCATAATCCAGTTCTTCTTCACACCTGTATATGGCTCTCGCCAACCACTCAACAGGAGCTTTCTGGTCTCCAGCTGTAAGGGTAGTTAGGACCCCCATCACAATCTGGCACACCAGAATGATAACCTCTTTAAATATTTATTTTACCCAACAAACAGTCTAAAGCTGAATGTTTACAATGTGAATAAATATATAAATACAAAAAAGCACAGCTAAAGCTGAAACCATTGACATTTAACCTATTATAAAAATAGTTCCATCGATCAACTACATAATAAATTCATTATTTCAGCACTAACTCAAAGTGGTTTCTCTTGTATAACCAAAATAAACTGCATGCCTGGTTATTAAGCCACAAAACCAGCAGCTCTCTAGAGCTTTTGTACAGAGCCCCCCCGAGAATGCAATCCGTGTAGTGGATAATGCAGTCCACTGGGGATACAAGGAGCCAAATGTTTATACAATATATATATCCATGTATAGACAATTTCTCACACATACTGGTAAAAGATGAATGTGGATTCCAGGCATATATCAAAAATCATAAGGAGGAGATTAAATTTGACCAATGCTGCCAAGATGTTTTACAGGTAAATTCATTATTGTGTAAGTGCTATAAATTCACAGCTGTGTGTAGTGTTTTCTGATAGAGACAAAGAGGTTTAGCGAGAGCTGGGTTGCCACTAGTATTAATATGCAAATAATCTCAAAAGGTGGTGAATGTGGTGAAACGACTTGGAAGTTGTGCACAAAACAATCAGGTGACTATAGAAAATAACAGGTATGCATTTCTGTAGTGCGTAAACATTACTTCACTCTAATCTGCAGAAGCTTATGAATGTTTTTCTTAGCATTGCTGATGTAACTTAGACTTTTCCCCCTGTGGGATAAATAAAATATCTGTGTGCATCTATCCATCTGGCTCCAGGCCTTTCTGTCCAGTCAACAGACTAAGACTAGCTCAGTCTTCTTTTCTGACTTTGACAGCTTTAGCAAAGCGATGAGGTAAATTCACAGTACACTGAGGGCACGATGAGGGAGAACATGGTCAATGGGGGTTTCGAGGTTTCGAGATCAGTGTGCCGCGTTCAGATCCTGATTCTGGTTCTGGTTGAGGTTATTGAGATTGTGGAGCGCGTGGTGTCGGTGATGCCGGTGCAGGAGAATGCCGTTTGACTCGGGTATGTCAGTGGGTTCGAATGCGCTCGACACCAGGGGCATGAACTGCCGGAAAATGCTGACGCTGCCATGCCAGAAGGTCGGCTGAGGTAATCGTCCAGCAAGACTCCAAGTGCGGGTGGCCGGGTCGTAGGCTTCTACGACATCGGACAGCTCAAACGTATTGTCGTAACCACCAGACACGTACAATTTAGCCCCCAGGGCCGCCACACTGCCTCCAACATGGACCTGAAAAAGAAAACAAAATTTTTAAGCATGTATTTTTGCTATAATTCATAATAATTTATACATCTAACAATAACAATAAAAAGCAGCCAGACAGACAGACATAGACAATTTTTATTTTTTTTTTCTTTGTGTAGCCTTTGATTCAGTATTGTATATAATAAGTTGATTTTTTTTTTCAATTCAACGAAAACAAAAAATGCTTATTTAAAAGGAGCATCATGTGTCCCACACTAACGACTGCCCTGAACATACTGTATGTACAACCACTTTCTCAACATATTGTCATGAGAGAAATATTTCTTTTCTTTGAAAAAAGTAACAGATATATTATTAAACGTATATTCCTGAGATCACGAATACAAAGCTAAAAAACTAAATGAGCTAGTGGAAGATAAGGCTTTGTACACTCTCTCTAATTATCTAATTTGTTTCTCTGGCAAGCCAGTCAATTTGTGATAAGGTGTGGTTGTCCTAAACTGAAATTGGAGGTGAGAAATGTGGATACGTTTATTTTTATTCATGCATTTATCATCATGTTGTAACTGACTTAGTTTGAGTGACATTTGTGCTCTTCTGCCTAAGGACAGGGATCAGATCACAATGATTGCTATTGGAGCACATAAGCACCTGGTGTGAAATACTAACCTGGGTCATCGGACTAATTTTGTCCCACTTGTTCTTTTGAGGATTATAAACATCAACTTCAGCTGAGTCATCCCTGCAAATAGAAAGAAACTCAAGTCAAAGAGCTGCCAAAGCAACAAAACAATCTCAGCTTCAAATCTAACAACCCAGTCAAAACATGTTTATTTCTCTTTCATATGTAAAGACCAACCTCATCAACAGTCAGTAGCAAATTGATGTAATATTTGTTATATTAAATAACAAATGCAGAGCCCAAAGAACTAAATTTATCTTTCAACATGATCAACTGGATAGAAAAGATCAACACTAGTGTGTTCATGTGGTCCAGTGTCCCTCATTCTGTGAAAGTCTAAATCGGGTGGCACCGGGGTCGTTTTAGGTCATTGGCCGCAAGCAGCACAATTTGATCTCAAGTGGGCAGGGCAAGTAAAATCATTGCACAAGAGCTCATATAAAAAAAATCTCCTGAAAACAATGAAAACTCAATGAAAAAAAAGGGATTTCAAATTACTTCTCTGCAACTTTGACCCTTTTTAAAAACCATTTATTAGACCCTTCAGGAGTATGCTTAACACTGTTGCTGTTAGCACATGTGGAAGAACGACTCAGATCCTGTACACATAAATCGTAAGTATTTAAGATAAAAATGAAAAACAAGAGCAGTTTGAATTAAGTGCATATAAATATAAATATACATTTACATAACTCAGGTTTTCAAGTAAAAATTACATTTCCCTTGAAGATAAAGTAGACGAATATAAAGAATACAGCTAACAAGTCTCCTCCTAAACAAATTACTTATGCGAATGTACTTAATTACATTCTGTCCCTGGTGTTTACAGTTTTAAAACTATAGTCTAAATGCAAAAAGTAAATTAAAGATGTAAGAAACAACTGGAAAAGATTCTACCTCACCTGACAAAGTAGATGAGGCCATTTAGGGTAACAGTTTTCGGTGTGAAGGACCACGGAGGCAGCTGTCCACAGTTGACCATGGTCCAGCGGTTGGTGTCTGCATCGTAGCTCTGGATGACCATGGTGTCCTCACCGGTCAGAGAGCCGATGGCATACAGGCGTCCGCTGCATGCGGTGGTGGAGCAGTTATCCATCGGATGCAGCATGGCTGGCAGGGCCTCCCAGCAGTCCAGAGCCTGATCGTAACGCTCTGTGCTGTCCGAAGCCACCACATACAGCTGGCCCTTCAGGATGCAGGAGCTGTGATATTCACGAGCCTTCAGCATGGGTGACACTTCTGTCCATTCGTTCACGCTGGACTTGTAGCGCCACACACCGTCATAGAGGCGGGAGCCATCAGAGCCACCTAAAGGACACAGATATGTGTCTTCTTGGTTAGAAATGGTCAGAAATATCATGAAATTGCACATATTTGCCAAATGCATTAATGAAGATTCATTGCATCTGCTGTAGATGAAAGCTGATTATCCTTATGGACCCCACAGAGGTCCATTTTGAGCCAGGGAAAACCCTGAAGTTAAATTTGATACAACCTAAACAGCCACGGTTAGGAAATCAGTGGTGTGGGATTTTATTTCTAAATTAGTGTACAAGGCAGTAATTGAGTCACAAGCCTAAAGTGAAGGTCTATGATGATTTCTCAAGAAGATATCTCACTGTTCAGACATGCTCAGTTACTGGTAATGATGGTGATGATAAAGATAACACCACTGCTGTTCTGTCAGCACACTGTGTCCTGACTCACTTCTCCTTGTTCACACAAAGTCAGTAGCCGTAGAGACTGCAGTTTATTAATAAACAGCAGATGATATTTTTCTCAAATCATGAAAGACCAGGAACAGCAAAATCAAAACAACAACCTCCATAATGCTAGAGCTGAGGCTTCTAAATACAAATGGTGATGTCACAATGGTTATGGCTATGGGCAAATAAAATGCTTGCCAATATCTATCCATTTTATGGTTAAGATGACTCAAATCTGTAAAAACCATGGTAACCAACCTTGGTGTCAAACTGGACTATGATTTTAAGCAAGATAAACAAGATAAAGATATATATTTATATTTAATGTGAGTTTTTACCAGTTGAGGCTTTAATACAAGGTCAAATCTGGGTCATATTTTAAAGTTTTTGAACATTTTATTGATGCTTTTATCATCTGGACTATTGTAACACAATTTATGTTGGCCTTAGCAATGCTTTATTATTTGCTTTTAAAACCTTTAATGTCACTGAGGTTTAGTGGACCAGCTCCTTCTGCTAGTCCCCCCAAAACAGAGGCAATCATCCCCAAACCGTGGAATCATTTCCCTGCCCATGTTAGGATGTCCAGCTAGTTGCCTGTTTTTAAAATGCGTCATAAAATAATTTTTTACTCAACAGCTTTTAACTGAGTATGAAAATGGTGTGTTCTAATCTTGTATTTTTTTTTTGTTTTGTTGTGGTGTTTTTGTACAGCATTTTTTCAAACACTGTTGTTTTTTAAAAAAAGTGCTAAATAAAACTGGATTGGACTGGATCAGCATCACAGCCTTACTTTTAATGTCTTCAGATAGCTTACCTGTAACATACATATCATTTCCAAGTGCTGCTATGCTGTAGCCTCCTCCCAGGTGGTCGGGGAATTCAGCCAGGTAGCGCCACTGTCCAGTATGAGGGTTGTAACAGTCCACTGTGACCAGCTCATCACAGTCCTGGTCGCAGCCTCCTACCACCACCAGGATTTCTGCCAATCCTGTGGATGGCCGAGGCCGCATGCGATGACAAGGTCTGTCGTGACGGTCGTATTCACAGGACTGGAAGCTACGCGCTTCATTCACCATACGGAGACAGGTAGGTGAAAGGTAGACAAGTGGGTCGCTCTCCACATGGGCCAACAGGAAGAACCTCCTGACAAAGGGGAGTCGGACTTGCTGGAGGAGCTCGGGCCAATAGTGTAGTCGTCGCTGGAGATCAGCCTTCACCCAACGCACTGCAATTTGATAAACTGTCTCCTCCTTGTCCACACAAAGCTCATCATCTGACACAAACTCAAGGAGGCGTTTCCATGGCAAGCGTTCAAAGTCTGTCCCTTTAGCTAGCTCCATTATGTTTTTGAGGACAAAGTGTCGCGCGCTGGCTGCCAGCTCTTTGCAAGCATAGGCCTCTGCAAAGTCCTGGATTTCTAAACAGTTGGAAACATCCAACCGCTGCTCCAGAAAAGCACAACATGCCTCTTTGACCGAGGGGAACTGAAACAGATCGGCCGTCTTCAGCAGCAGGTCCACGTTATCCTGAGTGACGGTGATCCGTCCTGTGTAACAGAAGTCCACCAGCAGACCTAAGAGCTCACCTGACACCTCGTGTAAAACAACCCGGTCCATAACACTCTCCCTGAGTGTCCCTGCAAACATAGCCCGGAAGTAGGTGCTGGCAGCGGCCAACACCGTGCGATGACAGTGGAACTCACGCCCCTCGGCACATAAAGTCACATCGAAAAACTTTCGTTCGGCACGCAGTTCGTGAATTCCTCGAAGCAGGTTGAAGGCGTGGGCCGTGTCGAAAAAAGGCAAGGTGGAAGGCTGTGTCTGCAATACTGGCTTTTCCATTTCTCCTCTTTTAGGGTCTCTCTTTTTCCAATAGTCGATCTCAAAACTCTGTTTTCATCTGAAACAGATCAACACAAGAAATGTAAGTCAAATCTCACTCAAAACACCACAAAGGGCTGCAGTTTTTAGCCCTTTGTTCAAAAACTATATATAAAAAAAACAACAACAGTTTTCTATAAGTTCATTTTTAAGAAAAGACTATCCGTCAACACAGGAAACTTTTTGCACATCACTTTACAAGTTGGTCACTAACAGACATTCCAGCCTCCAGTTACCAAGGGAATCCTCTAATGTATTTACCACCTTCTCATACATTTATGTCCTGTGCTCTCTTAGATAATAACTTTAATCACCTTAAAGTTGTGAATAATTTAACTTGGGACCCACCTACTGTCAGCTGTTATTTCACCCATCACCTCTTGAAGCCACTGACTGTCACTGACTATATAGCCTGTGGCTGCCATGCCACTGTTAGTCGTTTCCTGTGTGGCCCCTTAAGATTTTTCGTTTTTAGTCGTGTGTGACCAAGAGAAACAAATTTTCACGAGTGTGGAACTGCAGGTAATGCAGATAATCATTCCATTTCCACAAAATTACAACAACTTGTAACAAATAGTTCTTACACCTAATTTCAGTTACCTAATAATGTTTTGCTTAACTTTCCATTTGTTTGCAAGACTACAAGTTTCCTCTGCTGTTTCTGGAAGTTATTATCATACCAAGACAGGGCTCAGATGTGAAGTTGAAGGCTTGTAAATTTGACTACTAGCTAAAAATGTAAGTCAATGGATGAGAAAGGAACCCACTCAAAACAAAACACACACACACACACACACACACACACACACACACACACACACACAAATATACAAAATCTGAATCTTTTGCTCCCTCAGACAGGAACATTTTCAGGCTAACTGGTTCAGAATATTTTTGTTGCTCTAAATTACAACACTGACATCAGCTGCTCTGTGTGAAATATACAGTCCCGAGTTAGACAGGAAAGATGTTGACGTTAGGGTAGAAAAATAAAATACAGCCTAAAGGAAAAACTGTAAGACCTGTAGTGAAGCTCACAAGTTTTATCCCCTAATCTCCCCTATAGGAAGCATTTTAGGGATGAAATTTCCCCCTAATTTCAAAAACCCCTACGGAGAAGATGAAAAGGATCTTTGAGATGTTTGCACGATGAATATGTACATTAAAAAAAGTTACTAGTCATCTGACTAATCGCTGCAGTATACCAGTGTCAAGCATAGACAAACACTTAGCTGTCTATACTGATAAATTTAGTACTGGCTTTGACATTAAATGACAGTCGGTGAAACTTCACCGTTATAGAAAACTGGTAAAAAATGAGTCATTCCCACAACAAGACAAGCAAATCTCTATAATACACAGTGATCATTACAGAAATAATAGTCATATGTGAGCACACCAATTATAATAATCAATGTAAAGTTTTTAGCTCAAATATATTCTTCTCCTACCTGATGAGCCTCCAGGCAACGTTTCACAAGCAAAGCGACAGAATTCAACGTCTAGAAAGCACGACAGCAAAGCTCAGCATGACTCTGAATACGAACAGCTCCTTAACTGTGTTTAAGACAGAGAGCCTGGCTGAGGTTGGGGTTTATAAATACACCAGCAGTGTCCATTTTCAGAGAAGGGTGGGGGGGGAAACACCTAACATGCAGTGGGCTGACGCTGTGGGGAGCGTGTAACCACCCCCCCTCCACACTGGTATGTCTCTGTGGTCAGTCAGTCTTTGAGAGAAAAGCCAGCTGAGCCTGGGCCTCCTCCAAACCTGGAGCACAGCAGCAGACCAAAACACAGCTTCCTCTCCTAATACCTAAAAACTTCTTAGCAAAGCAGCAAAGAATCACAGATCTGCTTGGATCACAGGACAAGACCCTCTGCTAGAAACATACTCGTAGTATGCGGGTCAGACAAACGACATAAATTGTGTAGTTTGGATAAAATTCAAAACACTTCCACTGACTTTACATATGGAAACTGCTAAATTAAAATGGTGATGTCATGCTGTCTTCAGTATTACATTTAAAGCAGTACAGCCTTAAAGAGATCCTACCGGACTCTGGAGCAATGTCCGAATTTGGCTTGTAAATTTGTTTGCATTAGTCTGTCCTCAAAAATTCCACTCTTAACTAAAAAAGAAGCTTCAGTGGCATGATCATTACTTCTCCACAACGCAAAGCCCCCAATTTTTTTTTGTGCCATTCAAAAGTACCAATATTTTGGCTATCCCGGATAGCTTGGGCCAGATATTTGTTTGATCCTGACTCAAAAATCTAAAGTGGAAATTGTGAACAGATCTATGCTACCAATTCATTCAGTTAAACGTCATATTGCTCTGTGTTTATTACGTCATATGCCAGCAGCAGTGAAAATGAATTGCTAGATGAAAAACTTAAAGAAAGGGTTCTGGAAATACTACAGTAGTTTTGTTGCTTGACCACCAGGACATCACCCGCTGCCTCAAGCTGACCACTTTCACCATCGCCATCTTAGTTACACTTTACAGCTACAAGATGAGTCTGACTGAGATAGAAGAACAAAGAACAAGGTAAGGGTTAATATTTTAGGAAAAATATCAACCACTCTCAGATTTCATTTGCTGTTTTTTTTGCTTATGAACTTTTTTCACATTTACTAAAACAGTGGATTGCTAGCGGGAAAGAAAGCAGCATTTAAATAATGTATTTATGATTTGGACTCGTAATCAAAGGGCAATTTGAAGGCAACATATTGGCCTCTAAATCACTACAGACCAAGGAATTGATTAAGAAAATCATCAGAATGTAAGTCTTAACTGAAAATAATAGCTAGTACCAGGTTTGGTCAGAGATAAAATAACAAAAATAAAAATCTCCTAACATGGATGTATTAGATGTTTTTATACTGTTCGAAGAAACACGAGATAGTCTATCCATCAAATTGTGACTCTGGAAAAACAGATTAAACATTAAACAGATTAAATTCTGAAATAAACATATGGTAACAAATTCCTGCATCTCCTCTGCAGCTGCTTCCTGAGAAGTACAGTTTAACCCGTACCAGCATTGAATTTCAGTTATACAGTCCTATTAAATCACCAGGAGAACAAGACCAGATGGTAGGGTGGTTAATAGAAACCTGCATTAAATCTCATGCAAGATTCTTGTCAGTATTTGGAGATAATCATTCCTTCTCTAAACACACAGGTATCTCCTTACAGAGATTTGTTTAAAGGTTGTAATAAAGCCCCTATTCCTCTGGCCAAAGGATTTAGCTCACATTCAACACCAGGGTTCAACAATGCAGAGGTCCAAATAACTTTGCGAGGGATCAAACTCCTCTCCTGAAGGGCAGGCAGGGCCTCACAACTCAGCCTGCACTGAGAAAACACATGTCCCTAACTTCTGTGTAAGTGATTGTCATTATGTTTGAAGAGATTACGGCATTTTCTTCCAACAAACTGATGGGCTTTCATTTCACTCAGTCGTGAAACGATTTATTACTCCCACTGTCTCTACTACAAAGACTGAAAATATAACATTCAGATCTCCCACTTAAACAACTACAAATACTTTGTTCTGCTAAGTGGAAAGAGGTGAAACTGAAAATGTACACACATATTTACCTGAAATATTTTATCTTACTAAACATACAGTAAGGCACAAATAGATTTAAATAGTACAGTGCAAAAGTCTTTTGCCACCCCTAATTTATTTATATTTTGCTAAGGAAATGGGAAACCAAAGAGCATCTTTGAGTTACAGCAGACAAAGCACTAAATGCAACCACAAAAATATTTTAAATGAAGTAGAGGGCTCAACAAAATAAAAGATGCTGAAAATAATAATTAAAAAAACTAACAAAAAAGTAAAACTGTAAATAAAATACAATAAAAATCCAGTGAAACAAACTACATTTTTTTAAAATAAAGTGACTGCAAGTTAACTTGAAAAAGTTCAATAAAGCAAACATACCGCCCCCTCCAAAACACAAGGCTTACTAAATGTAGAATGCAGACTATTGAGCAACTTATACTCAGTGTGTTTACCAACAGCCCAAGAATAGCTGACAGAAATGTGTAGTGCGTAGGGAGGCAAACAGCCGAGGTGTGGAAACAATCTTAATGCTATGAGTAAAGAGCACAGAGAGACCAGTCCAACAGCCAAGGTATGATAGCGACACCGCCCTAAAGCCCCCCTGCCCTTGTGAACCAGTCAGGTTTTAGACAGAACCACAGCACTGAAACTGCTCTGACCAAAGTGTTTAATGACATATGTCTGAATACAGACAGTGGAAAATGTCAGTATTAGTTTTACTGGATCTCAGTGCAGCATTTGATACAAATGACCACAACATATTACTCAAACCACTGGAGAACTGGGCAGGTCTTTCAGGAAGTGTACTAAACTGGTTCAAAACATACTTAGAAAACAGGAAATACTTTGTATTTTTTCCAATAGGTAACTTCACATCTGAGCAGACAAGTATCACATGTGGAGTTTCACAAGGTTCCATCTTGGGACCCCTTCTGTTTAACATTTACATGCTCCCACTGGCACAGATTATAAAGAACAACAAAATAAACTATCATAGCTATGCAGATGACACACAAATATATATCACAATGTTACCAGGAGACCGAGGCCCTGTACAGGCTGTTGGTAAATGCATTGAGGAAATTAATGACTGGTTGTGCCACAATTTTCTCCAGCTAAACAAAAACAAAACTGAAGAAATAGTCTTTGGTGCCAAAGAAAAACGATTACAGGCCTCCAGAGAACTTCAACCTATACACCTAAAAACGACAAACCAGGAGAGAAATTTGGGTGTAGTGATGGATGCAGACCTAAACTTAGAAAAACACATTAAGACAATAACAAAATCAGCTTACTATCACCTCAAGAATATATCAAGAATAAAAGATCTGATGTCTCAACAAGACCTGGAAAAACTAGTCCATGCATTCATCTTTAGTAGGCTTGATTACTGTAACAGCATTCTTACAGGTCTGCCTAAAAAAAAAAAAAAAAAAAAAATCAGTCAGACAACTACAGCTCATTCAGAACTCTGCTGCTCGAGTCCTCACTAAGACCAAAAAAGTGGACCACATCAGTCCAGCTCCGAGGTCTTTACACTGGCTGCCTGTCCGTCAGAGGATAGACTTTAAAGTTCTGATGCTGGTCTATAAAGCTCTGAATGGTTTAGGACCAAAATACATCAGTGACCTCCTGACCCAGTATGAACCTTCCAGATCCCTCAGCTCATCTGGATCCGGTCTTTTATCAGTTCCCAGAGTCAGAACCAGACACGGAGAAGCATTTGAATAAAACACCAAATCCACACTTTTAAGCTTAAATTTCAAAACTTACATTTTAACTACTGATTTTATCTCGTTCTTTCGGTCACTACCCAAAATAACGAGATCACGGATACGAGCTTCCGCCGAAGGGTGGCTGGCCTCTCCCTTAGAGATAGGGTGAGAAGTTCAGCCATCCGGGAGGGGCTCAGTAGAGCCGCTGCTCCTCCACATTGAAAGGAGCCAGCTGAGGTGGTTCGGGCATCTGACAAAGACGCCTCCTGGGCGAGGTGTTCCGGACATGTCCCACCGGGAGGAGGCCCCGGGGCAGACCCAGGACACGCTGGAGAGATTATATCTCTCGTCTGGCCTGGGAACGCCTTGGTGTTGCCCCGGAGAAGCTAGAGTAGGTGGCTGGGTAGAGGGAGATCTGGGCTTCTCTGCTTAGGCTGCTGCCCCCGCGACCCAGCCCCAGATAAAGTGGAAGAAGATGGATGGATAAAACTAAACTCATGAACTAAAGTTATAACAACAAATGATAATAATGTTTGTCAAAAGCTATGCTAAAAATGCAGGACGGCTGACATATTTAATAAATGTATCATATCTATTCCTTCAAATGGTTGTTCTCGTATCCAGGAGACATGTGTCTTCAGACAAACAATTAGAACAACTGTAAATAGAAACTCTGAGGTTACTTTGACATCTAAATGAACCCAGTACACTGAATCAGAGTTCAAACATCCTGTAATGAGGCACAGAAACCACAGCCATAATAGCAGCTCTGTGAGACTGTACTGCACAGGTCTACTTTGAGCTAAATCATATCAGCTTGCGTGGCTGGTATGAGGTTTAACATGTTCACCATCCTTCATTTGCAAATGAGCAACAAAAACAAACATCTTTTGGAAGGAGATGAATAAATTAGTTTTCCCAGATCTTAAACCCAATTAGCAAAGAAAACTTTTAGGCTTAGTATTGGTGCAACAAGATTAGTACAAGCAATCTTAAGGGGACTCCTACATCACCTAAGTAACAATAAAAGCATGCTGGTTGAAAAAGAAGACAGTGGCAATAAAATAAAGAATTAATAATTAACTAAAAGAGCCAGAAAAGCCATTATCACTATCACAAAACTAAGTAATGCAGAGCAAAACGCAGAAGCTGGTTGAAATAGCAGTAAGTCACAATCTTAACCCACAAACACACAGTTGAGATATTGCCAAGAGAATAGCACTCTATCATCAGAACTCTCCTCTGACTGGCAATAAGCACTCCAACCCTAATTGGTGATGGAAATCAGCTGCACAGATGGTGGAGCGTGAAAACAGACACACCCACACAGGTAAAACCTGGGAAGGCCTGCTAGAGCTGCAACACAGACTAAGCAGATTTCTTGGCAATCTATCCAACAAATATCAAGACATTTTATTTGATGCACAGGATCAACTGGTCCATTGTTTGTTCAATATAGTTTCATGAGACAAAGCTCTTATTGGACATTTGCCGTTGTTACTTTAATACGAAAATTCGACATTGATAGTCTTTTAGGATTGATTCATTAATTTTGGCAGCAGCAGAAACAGACAGAAAAATGGGCATCTCTGGACCTTAGCATACACGGGTAGTTACTACTTATTTCATGTTTATATTTATAGAATGCCTTCTTGGAGTGTGCTGACAAGTCAAAAAAGATGTCTTTGTAGCTGCATTTTGCTGAATAGATGAGCAAAAAGATTACATATTGTAGCTCAATCACCAATTCATCTTCTGTTTATCTAGGTCACAGGGGAACCAGTCTAAAGCTACCTTTAAGCTATATTATGTGTTTAACTGTTTCGTATTTTTCCCATAGCACAATTTCATCATCCGTTTCGTGAAATCAGCCACTCTACTGCAGATACACACATCCATGTTTGTGATTAGTCAGATGCTAATGCAAGCACTGCACCTTTTCATGTGAACATGCAGTTAACCCTGGGGTAACTTAGCGAGTTTATAACCAGCTCCGCGTGACTGCTTATCCCGACAGCCGATGTTGAGGTAAGTGATTCCAGATAACAGAAAGATACCCTGGGTATGGTGAACTCGTTTTGTAGTACAGACAGTACATAATGTAGTACATAACAATATTCAGGTTCATGCAGTTTCAGCCAGAACCTGGCAGGATAACAACCACACAAAGACAGCTTCCCTCTCTCTGCTGCTGCTCCAGGCTGTTGAGGCAAAGGCAAACATCAGAGTGGAGTGACATGAAAGTCTTGGGTTGTCCACAGCTGAGGCTGTGTTGGCCTTAAAAAGGCAAACACCACTACTCCTCTACAGAGGAGGGCCAGCATGAAGCTACTAGAAGGATTAACATTTGGATGCAGGATATTATGAGATTTAATGGATTCTTGTATGTTGCTGCAGCAGAAACTGATCTAAACAGAGTGGTTTCACTCTTGAAATTACACAATTACAAGACAACATGTTTTAACCAACAAAAAGCATCCAATTACCTTTGCTTTTCAGTGACATAGGTCATTAAATATGCCAGAGATATGTTTTTGGTTTGCTTATTTGTTTTATTCCCCAGATGAAAAAACTCACTCATCCTCACATTTATACATACAGCCAATTTATAATTACCAAATTAATCAAACCTGTATTCGGACTCACTAGCTGACCAGCAAAACATTTCACGACCCTGAATTTCTTCATGTCAGGTGACATAGCTAACCACTACACTTCCCACAAAACAGTTAATAACCATTTCAAATATAATAGTCAAATTTCATGATGAGAGCATTAGAAGTCCCTCTAGAAATTATGTCCATGAAGAATGGATTGGTGCAACTTCAGCAGTGACCCTGATGTTATACGAAGAACAGAACACAGAACGCGTTTAGTTTACAACTAAAGTTATGATCGCTGATTGTTGTGGCTGTGTTGTGTTCACCATTTGGGCATAACATGAGACATGACTCCTGGATTAAAGGACACATCTTATTTTATTGGGCATGTTCCACATTATCTGTGCATGCAAAATTTATTATCAGCTTATAAAATACGACGCAACTTTAAAGATTAGACTTACCAGCAACTATATTTTAAATGTACAGTTATACCAGTCCTTTTATGTCTCTATTTTTCCACTAATGTGCCCTGCAAGTGGCACTTTCAGTGAAAGAATCCATCTGTTGCCAAATGAATAATCAAGGCATTATTCATTAACTTGTGCAGGGAACAGTGGGCAGAATGAGTTTAAGTGCCATGCAGAACATTTGTTTCTGCATTATGACTCAGCCTTTACTGGCAGGAATGACTTCTCCAAATAATGTTCTTTCATCTGTTCCCTCGAATTCCTCTAATTCGTGCTCCTGTAATAAAACTTGCACAAACACTTTTATCACTCAGCTCGTGCAGCCATACATGTCCACATTACTGAGCACAGTGAGGCTTTAGTCCTGAAATGCTTAGGAGGAAAAAATGTTCCCTCCTCCCTCTCATAAGCCGTGCTTGGTCCAAGATAATATTCAAATGGTCTAGATAATGTTCAGCCACAGTTCAGATACACTGACAGGTCCAGAATAGGGTCGATAACAACTAAAGCAAACCTATTAACATAATGGGAAAATACACTGATGGAAACTGTTAGCAACTTCTGTGTAGCCAATTACTTTCATGTATTGACTTGTTTATGTTGTTAAGAAGCATTTTCATTAGCATGTGGTGTTTATAACAATACATAAGCTGCATGCAGAACGCTATTTGAATGCGAAAGCTCCCATTTTAAACAGTCAACACCGCCTGCGATCATCAAAGTAAAGTCATATTTATACGAACGACATTTTTCCAACGTTACAGCTAACGTTGGGCTGCCCGCCGCTCGGAACAAGTAACTGTCGTGAAAAGCAGGCTGGCTCAGTTTTAGACAACTTACCGATATGTGTCGTCAACGGGTGGTGATGATTTTACAGGTTGTAACGCCCGAACATCTTAGAAATAGAGCCGAAATTAAAGTTTGACGCTGCTGATCTATCTGGCCTCCTCTGCGCCATGACAGCCTGTACCGTAATGAATGCTGCCTTCAAGTGCTGTCGTAAAAAAGGGCTTCGAACGCAACACCAGGAAATCTTCCACACGAGACGAGACGCTATAATAAAAAAAAATAAAACAAATGTTTATTGTTTTTACTGAATTGTACATATATGGATTCTTAACAAATAAACATTATTTTCTGGGGCATGTACAAATAAAATTCTCATCACAAAATCTGAAGAATAGAATAGCCCTTTATTGTCATGGTACATCAAAACGAAATTAGGGTTACTCCACACCAACTGTGCAGGAATAAAATATAAATAGTAAGACAGCAGGAATAAATAACAAACAGGAGAAATTTATATAATCAAGAGAAAGGCAATGATAATAGAAGAGGCACACAATGGTGAAAAAAGTGCTGGAAGTAGTGCAAAGGACTTGATTTAGTGTCTATATGTGAGTGGCCTGAGTGATAAGGAATATTCATATCATGGCTGAGATTGGTGAGATGAGTGGGCAGGGGTGGGGTGTGGGGGGGGATAGTATTTGTTAACAGTCCGAATGGCACAAGGGAAGAAGCTGTTTGTGAGTCTGGAGGTGTGGGACCTGATTGACCTGAGGCACCAACCAGAAGGCAGCAAGTCAAACAGGTGGTAGGTGGGGTTCAAGGGGTCATCTGTGATGGCCCTGGTTTTCTTGAGACAGAAGGATGTATATATTGCGCCCAGGGACGGCAGAGGGCAGCCATGATTTTTTGGGCCATGTTAATTACCCTCTGCGAACCCTTCCTTTCTCAGTAGTGGCCCCTGTGTACCAAACACCCAGGCAGTAGGCGAGCACGCTCTCCACTGAGGAGCAGTAAAAGGCCAGCAGCAGCTTCCAGTTCAGCTTATTCTTTGTCAGGACACAGAGGAAGTGCAGCCGCTGTTGGGCCTTCTTTACCAGGGCGATTCATAACACAGATGGTATGATTCAAAAGCATGATTAGTTGTGGCAGTGGTTTTGTGGGGCATGTCCCACTGGTTTGGGTGCTGAGCCACTGCGGGTGGGTCTTGGAGCATTAATTTGTAATGATTAATTATTAACAAATTGTTTGATGTGAAGTTTTCTTAAGCAGGCTGTGCCCCTGTGGCTCTGAATTGTCAGCAATGATCATAAACAGAGAAACACATGATCAGATAATGATAAACAGAGAAGAAACCAGTTCAGAGACTTCATGTGGATAGGAGAGAGAAGAAAAGTTCTGGGGCTGGACCAAATAGGATTCTATAATGAGAATAATGAGAAAACTAGTGCTGGCAAGTTCAGAGTGTTTTCTTTTATTGTTTGATTTTGGGCAGTAATAGAAGAGAGGGGACGAAGCTGTAAGGATACTAATAACACAGGTAATATGTTTTTCACACTTTCTCACTGTGCCCCCTGGTCAGACTTGTGCAAATGTTAAAAGTTGTTTTTTTCTGTTTTGTATGAGTCCTACTTGTTTTTCTCCTTCTCAGAAAGGAGAAAAAAAATGTCTACTGCAATGCTATAAATAAATAAATAGATAAACAAATATCCAACCGTCCACAATTCTGCAGAGGTGCTTCATTTCAGGTGGAGTTCTAGCTGAAAAACTTTAGAACAGATTTACTGAAATCAGTATTTAGAGAATCAGTACTATGAGGTTGTCCTTCACTCTAGTTAAATTTTATTTGCAACTAATCAAAATTGTAAAGTTTTTCTAATCTCACTCCGGCCTAGTGCTATAAATAGATCTTACATCTATAAAAACCTTATTACATGGTGCTGGTGCTGAATTTAAGGATGTTTTCTCAACTAGAAATAAAAAATAAATGCCAGGGCATGAGGGATTTAGTGTTCCTGACTTGACACATGGATTATGCGCAGAAACTGGGGTTTGACAGTGCGAAGGACATTACATAAGGTGTGCCTCAACTGACAAGAAACCCACTGGTCACAAAATGGCACAAAACTGCAAACATAAGCCTTGAGCATAACATACAAAATGAAGAATGTTTGAAAAATTACTGAAATGATAACTTCCAGTCTTGAGAAGCTTTGCAGGGCAGGATTTCTCCAAATGAGAGTGACCTGAAACATATACAGAGATGATAACTGTATCATCTCTAAGTATAGCACACAGTCAAGCCTATGAAGGGATAAATCAGTATAAATGACTACCCAGGCAAACAGAAGGGCAATGAAGTTAAGAAAAGCATTTGAAATACAATAGCTGGAGTGCAAAAGCAATCTTACAAAGAGTGACTGTGGACCACTGGAATATATACCAAAAAGTTAATAAAGTGAATGATAATATTTCTAGGATAAAGGAGCTGGTGAGGAGAGGTCGTGAATGGATAATGCACAAACTTTGACATTATGAATAAATGCCTGCAAAGCCACGGTGATTTTAAAGAAAAAAAATGGAATCTATGATTTAGTTAAGCATGTCCACAGAATTGAATCCGAAACAAGATTATCATGGGTCACATCTCTCATCAGTAATAATGGAGTACTTTACAGGCAAATAAGGATGAATTTAGGATATACTTACTTATTGCTACTGCTTCTGAATTCTTACTCTAGGTATCCAAACATTTAGTTGTTTTATATCAAAACAGTATCAGAGTGTATTTATTTTTGTTGTAACAACTTTAAATAAAAATTTCCATAACCTTTGGAATAATGCTGTGTTTGCTGTCTCAGTGGCTCGTTTTTCAAACTGTGAACTTGAAATGTTGAAATCCCACCAGTCTTCCATATGCCCTGCAGACGCTCTCCCTCATCTTATAATTAAAACCAAAACCAAGCATCATCAACATTTTCCCTCACCCATCGTCTCCACTTGGAAAATAAACGTTTGCCTTTGGGAGTATTGTGCAAATAAAAAATTATTATGTAAAACTATAAGCAGTTTTTTGTAAATACAAACAACTCATAATAAATACTTCAGTCAATGTGCTACGGTTCTGCCTCAGCCTAACCAGATAAAACTGTCAAGGAAAATGGACGTGAAATTGTCCTTTTTAAATTCATATGATTCCCGTGTGAAGCAATAAATTAATCTGGTCCTCTAAGTCACTTGGCACCAATTTCAAGCAGCAGAACCCTCACAGAGAAAATCCGCCAAGGCTTTCACAATGTTTAACTCAATAAACTGCTTAAAATTCAGTCCATGGAGGACACAGGTACATTTATCTACCTTTGTGGTTTGCTGCTGAGAGGGGGATCATGAGGAGCAGAGAAAAAGATGATGGCCTGGAATGTAAAACAAAGAGCGAAATAACCCTTTGCTGGGCAATTAGGAGTGACCCACTGTTGAACTTCCTCTGGCCTCACTGTGTCCCTCAGGCACTGTAGAGGTGGGAACAGCTGACACACATCTTCCATGGGGGTGACATTGCACAAATGCTGCCGAATTATATGCTTACAGACAGTCTCGTAATAATTTATACTGACATTTTACACCACTCGGCTCGGATTTGGTAATTAAAATTTGACTGTGACACTCGTCCTCACAGGGAACAAGTGAATACTGTAAGATTTTGGCCCCCAAAAATATTCCTCAGACATAGTTTCAAAAAGGAATCTGACATTTTTGGAAATGTCAGATATGGAGAGGAAAAAATTCCACCTCTTGAGTTTACTTAATTAAATACCATTTATGCTCATTATCTTCTTCTTTTTGAATCGTTAGCTGCTAAATGTTTTGGTACATTTACCAATAAGTGATTCAACACTGATTGACCAGTAGAATGGGATGTTTTTCTTTTTCTTTTTGAAAACAGATGATAAATTCTCATTTTTTTGTCTTGATTTATTCAAGATAAATATTGAAAAGAAAATTTCAGAAAACTCAACCCACTGTGATGATCATGATCTCATGAGAGCGAACCAAAAGGCTTGTTAGAAGGAAAAAAACCCATCACTTTACACCACTTCACTCACTAGATGGAGACATTTTACAGGTTTTATGATAAAGCCGCTCTTAGAGCTGTTGACCAGTTGGTGTGAGGACAAAAGGCTCATTCTCAGTTTGTGACCTAATGTCCAAACTTTGGCTTGGTAAAATAATACATTTGAAGGGCTTACTGTAGTACAGCCTGTGGACATTTGGACTCTTATAGCAACAGCTTAAGGCTTGCATGCACAGATGCCTGACACAGAGCTTCTACACTGTGCTTAAGGATTAGCAAGCTGTTAGTAAAGCCCTTCCTAAGTTGTAAGCTGATAGTTTCTGAATATGTAGACAAATGGCCAGACAAGAGTTTAGGGGTGTAAGCTGCAACACACCTTGCAAACCTGTGAAAACTATGCATGTGTTACTAGTTGTAGCAGTCTGTGTGATTATTAGAGACAGACATTACATTGAAAAAATCCTCAATTTAAATTATGCCCCATCCAGAAAAAAATGTTTTTATCAGTTAAGAAATGTAGATATGTATTAAATGTAATACATATCTACACACCAGTTATAGTGTCTGATGTATTTCCTGGCCAGTGCTGAAATGCACTTTATTTATTTAAATAAATTCAAAGTGACCATCATTCATGAATTCATGCATTAGCAAAGAAAATCGAAGGAGACTGGCGGATTTTGCCATCTGCAAATATGTATGATGTCGATTTTAAAGAGCGTAATTCATCACACATCAATCAGCAAGTAAATTAGCTAAATTTAATTTTCTGTCTTTTTGTATAAAGCAGGAAAACATCCAGCTTATTATATTTTCTTGCGGCGTAGCTGTTAATTGAATTTATAGCACTTACACCTAAAACATCGATGCTTTATTGACATTTGCTGTTGTGATTCTGTGTTGCATATCGAAGGCCACAGCAGCGTTATTGTGTAAATTATTGATATGACAGAGCGCGGCTTTAAATGTCAATACACCTCCCTGGAGAAGGAAAGTGAACGACCCCTGATGCTGAAGTTTGATCAATAGATGGAGATGGGTGCCTTGCGAGAAGTGAAATGGCATAACACAGCGAGACTCAAAAGAGGGGGGAAAATCATCAAAAATTAAACAAAGGAAGTTACAGATGAAGGGAGAATACAAATGTTGCATTTTTTCCCCTAAAAATAAAGCTACAGCAGCACAATATTCCCAAGCAGATACACCGTGTAGCACATAATGACTACCTTCTTGTTGTGTCACAATATCAAAGGTCAAGATGTGCTCTGGTTAATCAAATTCCGAATTTATTGCTGCACAGCGGTGTTTCTCTGAGAGGTGACAGCTTTAAAGGGCTTGATAATAACACACCGTGGGGATGTTGAATAAGCATGTGTATTATTTGCGGATGAGGGTGTCAGGGAAAAGCAACACATTAGGTAGCAGCATAAAATATTGAACAAACTCATCTTTATTGTGCACGTCAGGAGGATGGTGCTGTGGCTTGCTCAGCAAAGCCTTCCCTGGATACGATAAGGTTTGAATTCTCTGTATATGCATTCTTTGCAGATCCACTTTTATTCATGTATTCAAATTTGCATGGTTTTTTAAAAAGTATTTTTACTTGCTGGGTGATTTATGACTGTCTACAGTGTGTGCACCAGATTTATTTCAGGTAAGATGCAGAATGTCTGCATCCAGTGGCTTAAGAGGCTGTTATAACCATTTACTTGTGTAGAATAATTAGGATAATATAGTCTGAATAAGAAATGTGTCCTTACTTCTTTCCTTTGATCTTCCTGAGACAAAATCAAAACATAAAATCTTTATGTGACATACATAATTATGATTTCTCCCAGACAACAGAGTGTGTCTATTTGCAGCTGCCACAATATTTATGCAAAATCAAGCTCTATTTGCTCTATTTGTTGCAACCACACAGTTACATGTTTCATGCTGTGTACGCTGTCAGATGTGCCATAAAGAGCATCTTTCAATCAGGTGTCATGGTGTGTGTGTGTGTGTGTGTGTGTGCATGGATGTGTGTGTGTGTGTGTGTGTGTGTGTGTGTGTGTGTGTGTGTGTGTGTGTGTGTGTGGGCACAAACTGAAAATCCCCTGTCAAACACTGAGTCATTTCTCTTATTTGCATGTAATGCACACTTAATGCCAGATTATACGTTCATCTTCACCTTCATGTTTCTATCCTTTTATTAAGTCTTTGTTTATGTGCCATGGAACCGGCGAAACAAAAACTGGGAAATTATAACATCACATTCATTCTCGTTTCTCTGTAAATCTTAAACACTGCACCATGTTTGTGATTACTGAGCATTTCTACCCACTGGATTGCAGAAGAAAGAAAAACTTGCAAAGCATAATCACAAAAGCTGTCAGCTGTCAGTAAAGCGACTGAAGTGTGAATGATTGAAATGTGTTTTATTCTGTGTCCGCTCACCATAAATTGCCCTGCGAGGCTAAGGGACTCATGAACATGCACATTTACTGCATTCAGTCAACGGTCTCAGTGTTGCTGTGCTTGCAGTTGCATATTTTTACTTGCATAAACAGTAGTTATTTCATTTCTGTTGCTGTAGCGTTCACTGGGGGCAAAACACTTTAGTGTTGGTTTACTGTGATTAATAATTTCTGAAGGCATGGTTATCTGCTTGCCCACTGCTCACAGCCTACATGATAATCTGCAGTCTAATCCAATATGCTGCTGATGAGTTGAGCTACTACGTGTGGATATTACCTCTGCTGACACATCTGCATTGGCTGAGTTTACAGTAAGAGAAATATAGTCGGAATTTTGCAAAATCTTCTTTATTTCCCCTGCATTTGCAGTAAAGTTGGCCGACATCCCAACCCAGTCATTTAAATTGAATATGACTGTGAAAGTTTATGCTGCCATTACAGGGGCCATCAAAGTGCCTAAATGGAAGATTAGAACCCATTTATCCTTCTGAAAAAAATATTGTTTTGAGACTCTTAGACAGCATTTTCCTAAGACATCAGTGAAATATTTCAGCGCTTTCATTTATCATTGCATTGCTCTTCTCTTTCACGCAGCAAATAAGCAACTGCTTCTGCTTCCAATGCCGAGAACTCCTCACATATCCATCTGCTAGCTTAGTTTGCACCCAAAAACGACACAATTAATCATGCTGTCACACTGTCTATGCATGCGAGCTAGATGGCTCAGGGTTACCAGGCACAGAGGGACGCAGTCAAACAACGTAGCGGAGGATGTTAACTACTTCGTGATGTGCAAAAACTGATTTCCATTATCACTGTGACCATGCAAGACTTTAAGTGTGAAAGTGTTGGATTATGCATTAGTCATCTTGCTTTGCATAATTATTTTGTACTCTGAGTGTCCACTTTAAGCAGTCAATCGGCTTTTCTCAAACATGTCATTCTCTTTCAGAGGGCTAGCCAAAATGAATAAATTTTAAAAAATGAGATAAAATAAAATAGACTTAATAAAAAAAAGGTTTCTCGTCCCCATTTACTCCTTCTAAATTCTCACTACACATGGTTAATTTAGGCTCAATGACTCATATGACTCATCTAGTTAAAATGAACAAGCAGCCCTATTCTAACATTGTGGTGAACAGAAATTCAGTAAGTCAAAGTGTTATAACAGGAATAGAGTCACAGAGGTGGTGACGCTCTAGCACTGGAAAAAAATAATAATTGGACAATTCTATATTTGGCTCCGTGTTTGTGTATTTCAATCCTCATCCTTATTAAATTCATCCTGAGTGCATAACTGATCCCTCAACAGAACGCTCTGAAGTCATCTTCGGATGTAAGATGCCAGCTAAATGAACAGCTACTAATAAAAAAAAGTGAATTTCTCCAGTTTCCCTCAATTCTCAGCAAGCCTCCCCCCTCGCTGCATGCTCAGAGGAAGTGACACCAACACAGCAGTGTCCCTGCCGACAAAAGTGTTCATTTTGGTACTTTCTGTGGAAAATAATAAGACATTAAACCCTGGGAGGGCTGGAGAGCCTTATGTTACTTGCAGCCTGTCTTCGAAGAGCAGCTTTGCCTCCTTCTCGCCAAATGCGCTTACATTTGGGGACTCCTACCTCCTGCCACATTTCCAAGGCAGCTGTGTTATTATGGATAGAGATTACTGAGGGTTGGTGGGCAGAGGCAGACCTCAACTGATTATTAGGAGAAACAAAGCGAAATGCTTGGTAAGCGTGGCCTGTTTGAGTGCAATTATCCTGCACTCTTGAAAATTCTGCCTCAAAAGATTCGAGGGACCGCAGGGTTACTGCTCCCGAATCAAAGCCACAACACGCTTCCATTGAATTAGTATAGATAACAGTACATTTTATGTTTAAGAGCTCTGACTGTGCTGAAGAAGTCTGTGGTAAGGCAATAGAGAGCGAAAGTAAAAAACTGGAGCTACCAGACTTTCTTATCTCATTAACAGGTGTGTTTTGCTAATAACAAAGAACTACAGCCCTGTAACAGCATGTCGACTGGACAACCCCACACATTTAAAAAAGAGAGGTTAAAAAACAGAATAATCTGAAATATTTCAGTTTTATAGCTATAGTTACATTTTCCCACACTGCTCATTTGGTGGCTACAAATGCATTAGAGATACATCTAAGCTGTTGTATAAGAGCTTGTTTATCACAAGCAGGACTAAATTTTTATGAATTCTGTTTTTTTGGGTTTTGTTTTTTTTTTTACTAGAAAATTGATATACTTCCCTAATGTCTGCTGGGGGGAACCCACAGCTGGAGGCAACATGGCAAACGGGAAAACAACAAAGAACAGAAGGAAGAACGTTTTCCTCTCATGTGTCACACAAGTCAGCCACAATGTCAGTGACACAGTAGCTCATCTGGCTCACGATCCATCATAATTTACATGTTATTGTAATGTGTGAAGTACTAAAAGAAAATGGTGAGTTTTTTTGTTTTTCTTTTCATTTTTTGGCCTTACTGCACCAACTAATGAAAAGTAAAATCTACCTAGACGCCAAAGAGGATGCAAACCACCACATCCAAAGCAAATGAGTCTACTTCACTCTTGTATGAAAGTGTAGATGCCAGGAGTGTTTGACTCCACTGTCTGTAGGAACCATGACCTTCAAAAGCATGGAAATGTGTGAATGCATCAACTTGTCATAGTGCTGATAACACTGTATTACTAATATTAGCAACTCATTGGTTGACTCCCACAGTAGGAACCTTTCTACTGTGGGAGTCAACCACTAGGATCATGATCATCATTACCATTGTTGGCTAGAGTAACAGAATAACAGAGGTATGCATCTGAAGCTATCACTTTATTGTTTGATAAAAATCTTTCTTCTTCAATCATTTTGTGCAAAACTGACAAATCCACTCCATGAGGAGTGAGAATTTGGTGAAAATGTAAATATAGGTCAAGACATTTTGTCTGAATAATACTTTAGAAGAACCGATTGTTGTGAACTGTGGACAGACGCGTCACCACGGCATGAGCTCATTGGTCAAGTAACGGCTCATGTGTTTGACATCGGGTATCCCGTCGTCTTTAATACATCAGTGTTTCACCTATCAGATGTTGTTCCTCTGGAAGAAACAACAACCAACAACTTATTAAAGAGGCACACAGGTGCAAATATGATATATTTTCAGTAGTTAATTTTTCTTAAAAATTAAGATAAAGGTTTTCTAAAATAAATATTTATTCTATATTCTATATTGTAAAATAATATATCAAAACAAGATAAAAGTTTATGAACTTAGTCACACAATACCAGCACCAGCTGAACTTTAGTTGGGGGTGAATACTTTTAGCCATCTAAAATGAAAATACATTAAATTTAGAGGGTTTATTTTGAACTGTTGGTTGAGAAAATACCATTTTTTACCATTAGTTCATAAATGTTTCTAAGCCTTGCCTTGTTGGAATCATTGCATGTTCCACTTCATTTGTTTTATTTTTGAATCTTACCAAAAGGGAAAATTCAGAAGTTTTTCTGCATGATGGAGTGGTATCAAAATGAAAATATTTTTTTCTGTTAGACCAACAACTAAGATATCCAAGGTAGTTAGGAGAATCACTGAACCTGTTTGCTCTTTGCGTGATTATTTTCCACCTTTCACACACTGAAATTGAAATAGAAAGTGTTCTCAATTGCTGAGACAACAGTGAAGGCCGTGTTTATCTGCACAGAAACAAATCTCACGCTGCTGCTCCTCAGCCAAACATCCTATCATTCTGCCCAAACGATTTCATGCATGGGGAAGCTGAGATTAGGAAGAAAATATCAGGTTAGAAAGGACAGTAAGAACTCAGGCTGAAGCACCTTCTAAACACAAACAAGCTCATCTGTTCTCCCACCTTATACTAAAATGTTTTTATAATTATGTAGCCTACTTAGAGCTGTTAGAACTCTATTTTGCTATTATGCACTTTAATAGATACTTAGAAGTATCCATAATTTAATTCAGTCCCTTAAATACAATTTCAGTCAAAATGGAGCACCTAGAGCAGCTCTGAGCTTTTGGTTTAGAGGGGTTACTTGTACTCACTGGCCATGTTTAGTATGAGCGTCATAAGGAAAGGCATAATGTTTCCATAATAAGTGCCATTTACTGTTCATTAATTTCAATTAAAAACATTTTTGCCTTTGGTATTTTACAGTGCAGTTACTGGTCCTGACACATTCGTAATCATATCCTGAAGTTTTTCTTTTGCTCATATAACCTCTTGTTTTTAATTTCTTAGGCTTGTGTGAACCTCTGGGTTCAGTTGCTGTGGCAACTAGATCACATTTCCTCCAGTGGAATGAAAACAAGCTCATTTAGTTTGTCATCTCCGGGCTCTGCTTCCCTGCACCTGCTCAATACAAGGATATGAGTATCTTAAATTACTAACACCCGTATCACAGGCATAAATAGCTAGTTGCGAGTAGTAGATCCAGGTGAGCTTGTAAAGTAGTAAAAGAAGAAAAGTCCATATCAGCAGTCACAGAAGTAGTAGCTAGGAAGATTCTGGAGATAATCAGTACTGTCACTTTATACTTACGGTAATATGTTTTGGTCATTGTTTCTTCTTCCCTGCACAGAATGATGCATATGTTTTGCCTGCAGTTCCACTAAGACATCTAATCTCTACTATATGTATATATAAAATCATAGCACATAAATATTATAGATATCATCTACCGAAGAACTTTAATATTTTATTTTGTGTTTATTTATTGTATAAGTTTGACTGTTTTGCTCACATGCTTTGCTATTTACTCACAAAGTTTCTTTTTACACTGTATTTTAATTCATTACACCTCTTCCCGATCACCATAAATAGCAGCTCCCATGTTAAGTCCACAGCTAATGATAGATGCTTTGCTAACTATTCAACACTGAACGCCTGAGATGACTACATATAGCTGTGCAGTGGAATAAAAGTGAAAAAGTAGCTTTGTGCCAAGCTGTTCTCATTCCTGGGGCATCTATTAAAACTGCTGTTATGGCTAATTTACACAAAAAAGGGTCACACGGTAGAGCCTGACAGATGGGGTTATGGCATTAGCTGCCCCCAACTTTTACAGCACAGATGGTTACTGTTGAGAAAAGTGTCCCAAATGTAACCAAGAAGTTCTCAGAGTCTAAACCTAACCACAGATTGTTAAAGTAAGTAAAAAACGGTGTAAAACACTTTCAGTAGGTTTTCATGGTTTATAAAACTTGAAGGGAACTCTTTATGATGGGTAATTGGACTATTAACTTTTTTTTGGATGCATCTGTGCAACCAGGGCACCACTCAAAACCTCTCCTCATGGTCAGGGCAGAGAAGAAGTCAGTTAAGGGATCACTTCACTGATTGGGTTCAGTCCTCTGGGGAAGCTGGTGTAAAGATTCATAGCGGCAGAGGTGGCAAAAGTACATTTGTGACTGAAACAGAAGCACAAATAATTGTGTAAAAAAAATACTACAGTTTTTTACTCAGTTAAAAGTAAAAAAGATACAAATGTAAAAAGTAACTCCTTGTACGACATTTTTGTTTTTTTGCCAAGCCATCGCATTAATATTATAATAAAATAATATAAATAAATATGAATATGAACATTATTTTTAACTGAATTTCTAATTCATCAGAATTAGAATTTTAAAATTTCCATGGGTGACTTTGCATCAACATCTAAACAGAAAAATTTGAATAGTCACAGGTTTAAGTGGGACTTTAAAAAGTGCAAGAACCCAGAGATCTGTGGTTGTGCTGCAGTGTCACAGTAATTTAGATATTGAGTGCTATTTTGTGTAGAGTTTGTTTTTAATTGTGCTGCTAAATTTGGTGGATTTTCACAAGTGAATTCAACATGATACAAGCAGATGTTGTATGGTGGCTGATTTCTCGCACCCACACATTATAAAATCAGTACAAATGTAAAATTCAGTCAGCAAATCTAATCCTCATCATCAACTTACATTTAATTTGATGTCTGCTACCCTTTTTGTATCCTAACTTTGACCATGGACACATTAGCTGCTCTGCACCAGTCCACTATAACCCTTTATGATAAACTAAGCATTTAAGCCTGTACTCAGCTGGTATTTTTATGCAACCTTTGAGTAACAAAAAGTGAGTATTCTTCCATTTATTTTGCAGGATGGTTAATAATATGAAAAACTTTAGGAACACATAATGCAGGCCATAGATCCATTACTTTACATGTAATCTGTCTTTCTTACATTTCTCTCACATTTTTTTCTCTCCCAGGGAAATCAAATCAACAACTTTAGCTAACAGACACTCACTGTGTGACAAACTACACAGAAACAGTGTTTCTGTTTTCTGATATTTGTTGAGCTGTTAGAAATGCTGCGTTTGAACTCAACTTCAACATTACTCTCTTTACTTGCTCCTCTTCTGTAGCACCAGCTAGATGCTAAAGTACTTGCGACCAGAACTCCTGGACATCCAGACATACGGAATGATCCGGACAAAGAGCTTCCAAATCATTCTGAGTCACTTTAAGCCCTGAATATCATGCTGCAAATAATACATAAACTGTGTGTGATGAGTCCAGGTGATGGATACCTTAATATGATTTGCTTTATGTGTTATTGTTCTCTCCAAATCTAATGAAATGAAATGAAATCAAATTTTTATTATCTTTGAAGGTGCACAGATGCAGAAAATAATAACTCCCCTCAAATGTGTTAAACCTAAAGTAATGAGCTTGTTTTGAAAATGGAAGGAGTAGAAAGTAAAAGTAAAAAGTTGTCAGAAAAATAAACTCTCAAATAAAGTACATATACCTAAAAATTCTACTTCAAATAAAATACTTGCGCTCTTGTTACTTCCCACCTCTACACAGTAATCCCGTCAGTGGCAGTCTTTTAGAAAATTGCCTTTCCATGGCAATAGCAATCTTCCGGCCAAACATCCACTAATTTAATTGTCTATCCTTCCACTTCATCTGATGCATTAATCATTGAATCATTCATCCAACGCATCTATTTAAGAAACAAAATAATTCAAACGATTCCACCAAGTCTGTCTGGCAGCCTCCGTATCTGATCCAGCTCACAGCCCTAATGGTAAACAGTTGACCAGACACTACTCTGCAAGCAGGAATGATTCATAATGAAGATTGTGTCATTCCTCCCATACTGAAAAGCTTCTGGCTCACTGTAGCTTGTAAACACCCTGCTGCTGCCAGCACAGTGCAGAGCAGCAATGGCAGCAGCATCTCCAAAACTGTCAGCTACAAGAGTCAACGTCAAGACCTAATTAATAGACAACATGTAGATGATAGCTTAAAGGACAATAAAATCGAGGTTTTGTAGCCAACATTATTTATCAATGAAGTTTGCATCATTCAAAATGCAGTTAAATTATTTGGCTACAACTAGGGATGGGAATCCTAGGAGTCCAATTCCTTGGAATTGTTAGTCTGCTTGCTTATAAGCCAAACTCTGAATTTCAACAGGTAACAAATGGATGAGCAGTCAGGCTGCAGCTTCAGTTTCTACCTGTTAGTGTTTCTACAGTAGAGTCACATTGGCGAGTCTCTTTGTGTTGGTTTTTATCTTTGCTTTGTGCTGTCGGCTTCGTGTTCTGTTTGTGTAATACTAAGAGAAAGATCATGTCTGTTGCCATTAGGATAGAAATTTGTGTTGGTGTGTGGGACTGTAGCCTATAGGTTTATATTGTTAAATGTTAATTACGAGACAATGTGTTTAAGGTCATTTTGCAGAGTAACACAAAAGTAATGTAACGAGTAGTATAACAAGTTACTTTCTCCTGAGAGTAATTCAGTAACATGCTACAGGGAGCTGGGGTCTTTGACCCGGCATTTTGAGTTTATTTTTGTATTCGTGATTCTATCCTTCCATGATGATGCTTTTAGTCAAATTTTGTATGGTCTAGTTTTGAGTTTAGTTCCTTTATTGTCTCTAAGTTTATTTGTATATCTTGTTCTTGGTTTCTAGTCTGTTAGGGTTTTTTTGTCTTTGCTTCATCTTCCGTGAGAGTCAGTCGCGTCCTCTGTGTTTGTTATTTTGTTTCCCCCGGTCATGTCTGTTTTTTTCCCTCTCAGTCTCATGGTTATTTTCCTGTTGGTGTCTGCCTTCATGTCTCGCTTACCTGTTCCCTTGTTCCTCTCCTTGTGTTTCATCCTTGTCTATTGAGCCTGTCGTGTGTGTGTGTTTGCTTATTCCTGTCCTAGTGTCAGTTCATGTGTTCGGGCAGATCCTTGTCTTTTGTGCATTGTGTCTAGTTTGCTTCCCATGTCTTGTTATGCCTGATTTGTCCCTCCTGTGTTCCCACGTGTCTCCACTTTTCCTAATCATCTTCATGTAAATGTATTGTGTCTGTTCCCCTTTGTACCTTGTGAGATCACCTGTTCATCTTCACCCATGTTCCAGGTTTCATGGTTCTCGCTCCATGCTGGAGTGTTTAGTTTCTTATCAGTGAATGGTCAATCTCCTTTTGCTTTTGTTTTGTATTTCCATGCAACCACAATAAACAGCTCAGCTTTTGTTTAAATCCAGGTTTGTCTCCGTAGTCTGCACTTAGGTCCTCACTCTCTGCCTTACAGACAGCATTACTTATTTAAACAGAACACATTAAGAAAAGCGTTTCTTGTAATATTTACTTTTTTGACAAAAAATCCAGACACTGATCAAAACAAAGAGGGAAAATCCCTCCGAAAACACACAAACATTTGACCACACAGCATGCAATTAATTTGCACGACTGTATGGATGCAGCTCTTTGGTTATACACAAAGCAGATTGCTTGTGAAAACAGGACTGTTGCCAGTACTCTTGCAGAATAAGCAATGATATATTATTCTCAGATGTTTTAAGATTTTTATCACCTTTTCCCTGTTCTCAAAATCAACTGCTTTTTGATAGGCTGATCTTAGCAAACAGAAAGGTTAAAGAGCAGGATGGTGGCACTTCTCTGCTTACAGCAGAGCTGCTTGACTGAGATGACCACATTTGTGCTCAACAACTTGTTTGAAACAAAACATTTAGAGCAGTTTAAAGCTTTAGATTTTGGCTCACAGGGATTATTCTTGCAATTGCTGACTTCATTATCTGACAGTTTGTCCCTTTTATGTCAACATCAATAGTTTTTACATGACAGAAAATAAGGGAAAGCATAATAGCTCCCATTTTAAAAAAAGATAAAAAAGGAAATACAGCATAAAACATTAAACTGCTTCTTACAGACCTCACGGTCCTTTAGGACATCTTTCAAAGCAAGTCTTTTCTTCTCCGTCTGTCTGTCTAAAACCAAGAGAATAGATCAAAGTCACCATTGATCTTGTCCGCCTTCATTCGCCTTCAGATCTGAAGGAAAACACTCTGCTACAATAACCTGCAGTACACACAGGAGAAACTAATATTTTTGTCTTACTATACACAACCTGGGTGTTTTTCTACAACACTTGTTTTGCTTTCAGTGTCAGGGGATGTTGGCTTGGTGGTCATTTTTCCTAGGCCATATAAACAGTTAAAGTGTGTTTAACCTGGAAGCTGAACTGAGATCAAGAGATCTCCTGAGGGAAATGTGAGAACAAATTACAGAAACACAAGATCAAAATGAAATCAAAACAACCACCACCACCCCCCACACACTAATTAAAACCATCAGAAATATTATTCCAAATCTAATTTGCTAAAGCTTTAAAGCCTCTCTCAGGAATGAGTGTCTAATCTATTTGAAGCCGTTATTTCAGTGATGAAATGCATAAACCTGCATACAGTCTTCCGTGGCTCACTATTGATAACAGGAACTTTTGAAGTTGATTTGCGATCTATCTGGTGTTGTGTTTATTATCTCTGAGCTGAACTTTGGATGATAAATATCTTGGCCCCGTGAACGGAGACACAGATAATCTGGTGTCACAGATGCCAGAGAGACCATCCGGCCATTTCATATAACTCACAGAAGTGCGTGTGAAAGCTGTTTGCAGTGATGAATCGAGAGCAGTCTGCTAGAAAGTGTCTACTTAAGTGACAGCAGCATGAGCAGCCAGTCTGTGTTTAAAGGAAAAACAAGCTGAACGAATCCAATTTGCACGAGAGATATATCTCCATCTCCAGTATGTAAATATTAAGTAATAAAGCTGTAAACTGCAAAAACATAATTTCAAGCAATTAGACTAAAATAAAGCCTGGCAGCATAAAACTGAATTGGAAGATTTCATTTCATTTTCAAAAACAGTGGCCGTCATTCACTAATATCCCATTTATGAAACATACACTCTGCGCTATTTTATTCTTACCACTGTTCATATATTATTATGTTAAACCAGCGGGCTTGTACAATCTGCATTATGCCACACCCTCATTTCTCTGTACAAAGATGCATGCTTACTTTCAGGTGAAGTGGAGAAATTAGCAAGGATGCTCTAAGAGAGAAGCCTGCACCAAGAAATTAGATTCTAAGGGATGACATCCAGCAATGCTGTGCAATTTTTAATGAAAGATGAATAAGGAATAATGGAATGTGTAAATAATGACCAAAAGACAATAACAACAACAACAATGATTATGATTATCATTGCTGTTGTTTTTTCAGTAGCATTTAATATAAAGACGTTTTTACATTTTGTGAGACAACGAGGCCTTCATTTGTTCAGAGGCACTTTTAAATTTGTTTGTAAAGTGTGAACAAACAATAACTGTTTTGTGCATTAAACTTTTTGTTTGCATGATCTATACACTGTTAGTAAATGAGGTAATCATTCTTACAGGCAGGTCCACAGAAGAAAAAGAAATAGGCATAGTATTTCAATAAGAGTCTAATGGTCTCATAGTCACAAGAAAGCAATCTACTTGTTTGTGCAAAGACACCATAGTTTGGTGTTTGATTTGAATGGTTTGTTTTGGAGTTATTGTTATTTCTGTCAGTTTCACTTTCTCACTTTGGTAACTGTCTATTAATTATCTGCCCTGCCATGATTAATCTCACTTGTGTCGTCTTCCAGTCCTGTCCCCTAGCCATCAGTTACCCTCCTGTGTCCAATTGTTAATCAGTCACCCATGTGTGTAAATGTTCCCCAGCTTCATCTTGTTCCCTGCCAAATTGTATTGCTCATTTTGTCAAGCTTTTCAGCGTTACTCGTGTTCTTTTGTTGTCATTGGCGATTTTGCCTTCCTGCTTCCTGCTGCTTGACCACTGTTAAACTTTTTAGTAAAGACTTTTTGTAACAGTCAGCACAACTTGGATATTAAGATGGTTTATTAGGAGGTATATTTAATGTCTGCAGCATGTTTGTTCCTGAGACTCTTCAGAGCAGTGTTGGGCAAGTTACTTTGAAAAAGTAATTAGTTATAGTTACTAGTGACTTCTTCAAAAATTAATTGAGTTAGTAACTGAGTTACAATATTATAAAAATAACTAATTAGTAGGAAAAGTAACTGTTGCATTACTTTAAAAAAAAGTTTAACCCTCTGTGGTCCAGGTGCTACATTTCACCTTTAAAAACTATTTCCCTTGCCTTGTTTGGTATACTTATTTTTAGAACAACCTCACATGTTTGAATTTACTGTTTTTTTTTTCATTTTGACATACTGTATTTCTGTCAGGGTCCTGGGTCTCCTGACCCAGCGTTTTAGTTCTTTGTGATTTTTGTATTATTGTACTTGGTGTGAGTTTCTTGTTTCGATCCCTTGCCCTTCATGTTTCTCTATGTCCCCTCTGTTCTGTGTAAGTCTGTGTCTGCATGTTTGATTTCCCCTCTGTGTCTCTCGGTTCTTAGAGTCCTCTGCCTTATGGTTTATGTCTCTGTGTTTCTTAGTTGCTGTCTCCACTGTGTCAAGTTCGCGTCTCTGTGTGATCCTTCCTGTTTTACTTTGAAGGTCTGTGTCTTATGTGAATGTGTCCTGCTTTGCTTGTCTCGTCAGTTCTAATTTCCCCCAGCTGTGCTCTCCTTCTGTGTCTCATTCTCCTCGTTACTTCCCAGTGTATTTAGTCCCTGTGTTTCTCTGAGTCAGTGTTGCGTTGTACCCTCAACAAGCTGTGTGTGTTTTGCCTCTGTGTTGCCAGTGTTTTGTTTCCGGTTCCAGTTCAGTGTTTTGTGCTTCAGTGTTTTAGTCCACCAGCGTTTTTGTTTGTCTTTTGGTGAGTTTAGTTAGTAAGAGGTTTTCCAGCATTAAAGCTGCGCTTTAAGTTGAATTTCTGTGTCTGAGTCCTGCATTTTGGATCCACCACTCCTGCTTGCCCGCCTGCCACACAGCTAACCATGACAATTTCATTTCTTTTATTTATTTCACACTTGGTTCAACAGTTTTGTTCTTTCAGACAAACAAACCATACTTTCATTTGGTATAGCACTGCAACCATGCGTGAAAAGGAGCAGGAAGAAGAAAATATTCTTATTAAACCCTGCCCCCTATCTGCGATCCAACTTATATTACAAGTGGGCACCAAAAACCAAGGTACAAAGATTTATCTCCAGGTCCTAACTCAGACCAAACAACAAATTTACAATCAGCAATATACCGCTTCACATAATAACAAGGAGAAAAGATAAGTAAATAGAATAAAATGAGGCAAAATAAAAAAATTTAAAAAAATATTCTTCAATTAATTCCAATTTCGTTCATATTCTTTATATTGAATTATCGTTTTAGACATGTAACACTTTTTAAAACAGTGCAAATTTGTACAATTCTTTAGATTATAATGAAGAGAGCATTAACACAATGGATCTAAAATCAGACAAAAAACATAAAATCAGAGTAGAAAAAAGTTAGATTTTTTACTGTAACAACCACAAACATGTTTAACGACTCATCTTCATAACTTGAAATGCAAACATAAATTGTATATTTTAAAAACCTATGCACAAGTTTTGCAAACAACAAAGTTATGTGCCGCTATTGACCTAAAAATGCAGACAAAGTGGGTTTTTTTTTTTTTAAATAACCATTTCAAACTATTTACAGAACAATCAGGTGTTCTGCATAGAAGGCACACAAATTATTTGTGTCACTCCAAAAAAATCATTTCTGTCCACTACAAGACAAAGGAGAACATCACAAGCCTGATACCTGCAGGCCTGAAAGGTGTATCACAACGCATGTTTTTCCACCTGGAGACAGTATTTACATGGCAATCTGCCTTTGGCAGCAACTGCGACATTCAGCAGTTGCCTCATTGTCCTGACACACAAAAACAAAACTTTTGACTACACTACACACTAACTTACACAAGACAACACACTAACTGCACACTCCAAAAACACTAAATGTCACAAATCTCTTGCATCTTAAAACTCACGCTCTCGCCGCCAAGGTGGGTATCCCCATCACTGCTTTAGAGGGGATGTATCACCGTGGCAATCAAGAAGTTTTTTAATTATAATCAGTTACACAATTAAATGATGCAGTTATGTGTAAAAAATCGTGCCGCGAGAGACTTGAGCTTCAGTTTGTGTTGCGAGAAGAGATGTGAGTGACACCCTAATACTGATAGTGATTAAAAAGAAAAAAAAAATCTTCAGGGAACAATTAAAACTGGTGTTCAAAAATACAAATTAGGGGATTTAATGTTGTGAATATTTCGTAAACTTCCATGACTGTTAGGGACTATCTCAGTTTAAATACTCTTTCATTCACTATGCAAACTACGCCATGTGCTTCCATGCCCAGTGCTTTAATACAGCATGATGTTCACTTGCCAGAAAGAACTCCAATTCTGCCTTAGCATATTTAAAACATTTACAATTTGGGGGAAATTAAAACTAGTACCTACATGAGTTTTACATTTATTCAATTCCTGTTTTAACATTTTATGAATTTTCACAAGTAAATATATGGAATATAGGGAAATATGTCAAATACCTAATTCATCACTGCAGGTGTAGAAAGCATATTTGAGCCTTCTCTGGAGTTCTATCAGAGCCAAGTAGGACCTGATAGGAACACTATCAGTGCATGCAGAGAAGCTTATCTCCTAACAGGCGATCAATTAAAGGAATTGAATTTAATAGCTTAATTCGTCATTCTTAATTGATGAGTTAATCACCATCTACCGTCAGTTCTCTGCTTCCTATCCACATGCGGGTTGGATTGATTTAATTAATAGAAAATATTGTTCCCTATAATAAGTTTTATTGCCTCTATTGGTTTTCCATCATGCTTTCACAGCCGACTTGTTCACCCCTGAAACATCACTTGACATCATTTGGCGGTATTAAAAATGTTCTAAAAAATCTTAATTTGAACTCACTGAATCCTCTTTAGACAAACAGAACACCTCTCTAACACCTCTGCAGTTTTAAAGAAGGCCCAACAGCGTCTCCACTTTCTGAGAATCCTCAGAAAAATGGACCTGAAGAAGGAGCTGCTGACCGTCTTCTCTGTGTGCTGACATATTGCATCAGTGTGCGGTTCTCCAGCTGCACCACAGCACACAGAAATGCACTTCAGAGGGTCATCAATATGGTCCAAAAAATCATTGGACATCCTCTTCCCTCCCTGAAGGACCTGTACAGCACTCGCTGTCTCAAGAGGGCACGCAGCATCCTACGGGACTGCACACACCCAGGACATCAGGTGTTTAAGCTGCTGCCGTCTGGCAGGAGGTTCAGGCTGCTGAGGTCCCGAACAAATAGACTCAAGGACAGCTTTTACAACAGGGCAATAGCCCTAAATCAATGCAAATAGCTGACCTGATTGGCTACCTCCCTGGACTTTTTGGGGGGGAGGTAACAACGGTAAAAACATTAACAACAATAATATTTATATTTATAACAAGGTGCAATAATAATTAATGTGCAATAATAACAGTGTGCACTACAAATACACTTGTTCTTTTTTTATTACTAAGTTAATATACTGTGTTGTGTTGTTTGTGTTGCGTTGTGATGTGTCGTATCGTGTCATGTTATATGTAGTGCCGACGTAGGACGGTTTTCCAATTTCATTGTACTACTGTACTATGTATGACTGTGCAATGACAATATAGAGTTATCTTATCTTGGAAACAGATTATTTGTTGCCACATTTCTCATCACACATTGGGTAAGCTGACCAGTAGTTTTAAATTCAGTGAAAATAAGGCATATCCCTCTAATTCTAGGCTTTTGTTGTAGGCAGTTTATGTGGTGTTAATCTGTAAAGCAATTAGGAGAATACTGAATCGAAATTGACTGATGGCATTTACATGCCTCTGGATTGATATGCAGCGGGCACTCACACTCAACTCTTCTGGACTCTTTCAGTCATGTGGGCTGCGCTGACAGTAGCTCAATTAACCACCTAATTTCAATGATATTCAGGACATGTCTGAACGAGATTCTGCTTTCTGTGCATTTCTGTCCGACACAGAATGATAATGCAGATCCCTGTCTATACTGGGGTAAATGTCAGCTTGGTTCACCACCGTGTTGTATGGTCAGCCTTGTTGAAAAACATTGCGATATAGCTCCATAGGTATTTTGAGCCTCTTTGAGAGCCTCAAGGAAATAGCATGTCAGTATATCATTGTAAATCCTACAAGCCCTTGTGTAACATTCATTGGCAGATTTATTTCTTCACAGATCATCGTCTCATCTGTATTGTAGGAGATGAACCTCATCCATCAAATCCTGCTTACACAATTTATGACTGTTACTAATGAGCTTATGTAACTCCAAATAGGAATATTTTTCTTGTTGCCCCACAGCTGAGTTGGAAAGCTTTAACACATCATGACAATGAAACGCACACACTGAGATAAACCGATATGCATTCTATGTATGTTGTATAAATCTCGGCACCGCAGCCCTCAGGAGAAGTCGCTGATGTTGATTAGCATAGCTTTGAGTGAGCCAACCCTTTGTTGTGCATTTGACACAATGAATCAAGTTCAACATCTGCAGCCACTGGGCTGTCACTACAGAAAGATTTGCCACAGATGAAGTTGATTAGCATATCAAAACGAGGACCTCGTTGTGCCTCAACCCCCTCATTTGCTGTGAAAAATATGCCTGCACCTGGTACAAAACTACCACTGTGGCCATCACAACCTTCCTCATTTATTTATGGCTTATAGGCAGAATCTCAAATGAAGGTGAAAAGACAAGTTTTAAATCTGTTGGGTTATTAGCCACTATCTAAAACAAGCTCTCTCAGCAGTTGTCTTGATTATCTCATTTATTTAACATTACCATACAGAGGCCTTCTATTTGTTTTCTTTAAAGCACTTTTTGTAGTTGTGGAGCTCTAAATTATTTACAGATGGAAACAAATTTATAGGAGAGACACTATTTTCTCCTCTTTGTAACAGTGGTTTATGAACAAAGAGGCCAAAGCGTGTTTTGCAACTAAATCTGAGCTGTTAAATCTGTACTTCATTCCCTTAAACTGAGAGGCTGCCACATATTTTAGGATGGTGACACAATGTATGTTATTTTTTTTATTGGTGGACATTTTCAGCTTAATGTGCATAGCTTCAGCTTTAATTTAATAAGAAGAGATCATTTGACTAAACTGAGCTTCCTTAGTTTTCTTAAATGTGTTATTTAAATAATGCCCTGAATCTAGGTACTGGTGTTGGCAGGTGAAGACTTGGACAAGGATCTCTATTGCCTCTTTTCCACTTGCACTCAACTCATCAATTTCCATTACAATAGAAATCACCTCAATGTGGGTGTTGTTATAGTAGCAACATGGCCTGAAAGTCCTGTGATGTAATTTGTATGTGACACAAACAACACACGAATGGAGGGCATTGAGGCGATGGTGTACCTGCAGCTAATTCCATGGTAAACCTGTGCAGCTCATCACTGGACTACTGTGTTTGTTTGTGTATAGCCATTTCCCATTTCAGCTCGCTTGGAGCACTGGCTGTGTAGGTACTAAAAGATACCTGGCACCATGTACTACCACCTAATGGAAAAACTAAAAACCGAGTTGAGTCGAGGCAAATAGGTACTAGTGGAAAAGAGCCTTATGTGGCCAGGAAGAGGTGGAGGCCGGTTACAAGAATGACAGGAGACAAGTGAGATGCAAAGCACACAAAACATAGGCTGATTGGCTTGCAGAAGGCAGGCAAAAATAAAAATGATTGGACCAGAATAATGATGACAGAATTATGTTTGAGTTAGAACCATTTTATACACAGTCCTCTATTTTCGGAGGTCGTTTATCAGCAGGACTTTTTCATTAAATACTTCTTCATACATTAAGGAAAAAGGCCTAGAGCTTATTCCAACTTAGGCATTTGCATTTGGAAGCTGTGAATCAACAACATATACTAACAGGGGGGTTCATTGTAAGTGTAACAGGACACCCTTAGGCTACAGAAACTCAAAGAAACCAATTACAGAAATATATCACTGCCCAAATCAACAGTTCATTATAATAAAAAAATGTCAGCTGGAACATACAAAGTCCTAGACCTCCAGTATCGACAATATTAGATGATTACAGGATTCTTTCCATCGCAGAGTAAAGATTCCTTCATCACAACCAGTGATGTTAGGAACATCCTCTTGGGTTAGTGAAGTCTGCCACAAAGCAAAAAATACCACAAGGTTCATCACAAGATTCAAACCACTGATCCGTCTCAATCAGAAAAGGTCAGATCAGACTTTGCCAAATTATTTTTAAAAAATGGAGTAGTCCTTCACATTATTCTTTTGACAGATGAAGAGATCAACTTGTAGCAAAATGAAAGCTCATGATCTGAAGCACACTACATTACTTGTATATGGTGGAGGCATCGTGATGGACAGACATGTGTCTGCTCAAATTCATCTCAATGCAGCTAAGCTGACTGGATGGTGTTTACAGTACAGCCAAAAAATAGTGAAAAGGATTTTGGGAAAGGCAAAAAAAGGAGTTTCTTGACTCAAAACAGTAGACTATGTTCTGATTTGTTTTGTCCAAGTCAGTGAACTAATCTCAAGGCGATTCAGCACGTAGAAAAACTAAAGCCAGAAAAACCCACAGACTAACAACAGCTAAAGACAACTGCAGGAAAAGGTCTGACTAAATGGGTCGTTGTTGCCTGCAAAATTATGGTAATATAAGCACCTAATATTAACTAATATTAGCTAATATAACTAATATTAAAGCAGAAACTGTGCACTTTTAGGCCATATTCATCATACAACTCTAACTTGAATGTGTTTTGTTACACAGCTGAAATAAAATAGAATTTGTGTCAGTGTCCAGATATATGTGGCCCTAGCTCTATATAGAATTTTATCTATCTAATACAGGATTGCTCACCTTAACAGGTGTAGTAATGCACTGTGATGGGAAATCTCAAACTATTGCACATAAACAAGATTATTATTACATTTAAATTGCAAGCAATTTCCTGACTGTCTCAGAGTGATGGAATATCAGTTAACAAGACACCAGTTCACAGAGCTGCATTATTATCGGACATCCTTGGACATTACTTCTAAGCAATGCAATTACACAAGGAAGAAGTTCTACACCCGGGTCTGCTTTCTTTCACCATTAAATCTGTTATATTGGTGGTGTTAGCAGCACTGTACGTAATTATGGACTTGTTTTGTTTTGACATGTGAGCTTGTGATAGAAGTGAACCTGCTTGCAGTTGGAAAAAACACAGCCAGAAACATTTTATTTGCCTGTTAATCAGGATCACTCAAGAAGAACAGATCCAATCTTACAGAAACAGGAAGCACAGTAGACTCCAGATCCAACCTTTGAGGGACAGAGGAGAGAGACTTTGATAAGCCCCCAATTACCTTAGCTATCTCAGAAGAATAGTCCACCGATGTAGATGCCGTAGTATTTATGCCCTGGTTAAACTCGATTAAGGATGGGAGTCAAACAACATCTGGTTAAACTCAATATCATACTGTGATTAGATAGGCATGAAATAATTTTTCTGAGGCCTTAGTCATCACAGAGTTTATTAAATTACTTTGATTAACGGTTAAGTTGGTAAGAACATAATTAAGGGATAAGTTCAAGGAAGTTCACATATAGTTCAACGTAATTTAGAGGAAAAGTCAAGCTAATTAGTTTCTTCTTCTTCACTGCTTTAATTTGAAAATAAATACATCTAATCAGTTACAATATGAGAATTAATTTGAGATAAATCCTCAGAGGATTGGGGAAAAATAGCATAGAGATCAGAGATGTGTTTTATTGAGCTTCATTGGCTGCAAGGTCCCGACAGACATATTAAGGCAATTTCCCAGCTTTACACAACCTGCAAAGTTGTGCTCAATCATATATAAAACAAACATAAACTTGCCTTAGCTATTTCTGCTACTTTGGTACATGTGACACAGTAATGCAGTGTAGCTCAACAGTAATGCTCAGTTTTTGCCTGAAGCAGATTACGAGAAGAGCTGATTCAGCTTTTTGCATATATGTGATTTGCATTATAAAGACAGAGGTTTGTGTTACTTTTATTTATATACCCAGGGTGGAGAAAATTACAGAACATTATGCTACTCTATACCTCAAAAAACTGGCAACGTATGAACAACAATCAGCCTTCTGAAAAATTAAACAAAGTGCCCAAAACTGCAGTTCTTCAGGAAATCAGTCTGCAGAAATAAGCATGACCTGCTACAAACAAACAAAAAAGGCTAACAACTTCATCAGTAGGAGATTGATTACATCTCCGCATGTCTTAACAGAAGCAGGTGCAGTCATTTCATGTCTGATGGGCGTTACCTCTGTTAATTTGAGTCTCTGAACTGGATTAATTGGTATTGTTGGTGCCATTTAGAACATTATAATAAAATTACTTGACAAACAGTGGCTGAGTCAAGCAGATATTGTCTTCCTGGTCAAACTTGTTATATTTTTTACGGCAAATGTACTGTAGACAAGCAGATATTGACATTGTTTCCATGTAGTGGTCCAATCACAGAGCTGCTTCCAGGGGAAAAAGCGCTGTTCATATTTCTGCAGTAGATTACGCTTCTTTCGCCTGCTCCCTTCAAGGCAGTTGGAGCACCATATTTGATCAGATTTTTTTGCCAGATGGTGTTCCTGATGCAATCCTCTCAGGGATTTGTGTCTCCTGATAAGTATTTGGTTACTGTTATGATCAGACAACCACATAACATCCCCTCCAGACTATAACCAGAAGCATGTTTTTTTTTTTTTTTTTAATGTAGGTAATTTTCATTACATGTGAATTCCGTCTCATCTGTTATATGATTAACTTACTTCCTAGCCTTCCAACGCCTTTGCCTCTCATCTAAATGGTGCAGCTTCTGATTTTTAATCACCTCACTGGGCTAAAAGATTAATTTCTGAGGAAGGTTACAATTTTGCCTTTTTAAGAATCTCTATTCTTCTCACGAGAGAATATTTTTCTTTCATTCAACATGGATATAGTGCTTATATTTATTAGACTACGACCCAGTGTAAGATTTATACCACAGCTGCCCTAAATGAACAGTTCTGCTATACTGAAGAAATAATTTTTTATGTTTCTAATTCAATTCAATTTTAAGTATACAGCGCCAAATCACAACAACAGCTTTATATTGTAAGATAGACCCTACAATAATACATACAGAGAAAAACCCAACAATCATATGACCCCTATGAGCAAGCACTTTGGCGACAGTGGGAAGGAAAACCCCCTTTTAACAGGAAGAAACCTTCGGCAGAACCAGGCTCAGGGAGGGGCGGGGCCATCTGCTGCAACTGGCTGGGGTGAGAGAAGGAAGACAGGATGAAAGACATGCTGTGATGTTAATTTGGTAACATGCAGTAGTACAGCCCGTCCTAAAAAACATTAACCTTGATCATAAGGACCTTGCAAATTTACAAACTCCCATTCTTGTCTAAAATATTGGAGAAGATAATCCTCTCGCAGATGTAGGCCTGCTTGGATGCAAATAATATCAGTGATAAATTCCAGTCTGACTTTAAACTATGCCATAGCACTGACACAGTGCTGCTGAGAGTCCTTAATGACCTTTTTTTATTTGCTGACTCAGGGTGCTCTACGGTCTTAGTTCTATTGCACTTGACTTCTGCCTTCAATATCGCGGACCATAATATCCTCTTAATGAGGCTTGAACATACAGTAGGCATAAGGGGTAGTGCCCTTAACTGGTTTGGATCGTATCTTTCGGATAGGTCCTACTCCGTGCTTATCCATGCTTTTGTGACCTCTAGATTAGACTACTGTAATTCCCTTTACTTTGGTTTCCACTCTGCCCTTCTTCATAGACTGCAGCTTGTCCAGAATGCTGCGGCACAACTTTTGACTGGAACCAGAAGGTTTGCCTCTTTTACCCCAGTCCTTGCTGACCTGCATTGGCTTCCTATCAAATACCACATTGAGTTTAAAATTGTGTTGCTTACCTTTAAAATCATGAGCAATACTGCGCCGTGCTACCTCGTTGAACTCCTCAGTCCGTATACCCCTAGGAGAGCCCTAAGATCATCAGGACAATTACTCCTAGTGCAGCCTAGGTCCCGGCTAAAGACCAGAGGTGACCGTGCTTTTGCCCTGGCAACCCCTAACCTCTGGAACAGTCTTCCTGCAGCTATTCGCGCCTCTGATTCCATCCATTCATTTAAATCACAGTTAAAGACTTACCTGTTTGAGCAAGTGTTTTCGGTTAGTTTGTGCTCATTCCCTATATTTATCCCTATGTTATTTATCTTCTATTTTATGTATCATTGTATAAATACCCCCACCTTATATTTACAAATACTCAGTGCTCAGATGTTTTATTTCCTATTTTATCTGTATTGATTGTTTAACTAGCGTTTCTCCCTTGTAAGTTTATTTGTTCCCTGTTATGGTCTGATATCTGTGATGTTTTAATCTTGCTGTGAAGCGCTTTGGTGTACCTTTGGTTTTAAATGTGCTATATAAATAAACTTGAATTGTATTGTATTGTATTAATCCATCAGTATATACAAAGTGTAATGAACACAATATTTTCAGTGATAAAATAAAATATTGTTGTTATGCATGCATTTACAAATACTCTGTTTTACAAAAAGCAGAAAAATAGTCTTAAATAAGATGCAAATTCCTGAACAGAAGGATTTGATTGAGTAGTTGAATGTTATGCTTGATTAACTTTCGACTAAAAAGTATAAAAAGGTGAATTAATTTGTTTTCAGTTAAAACATGCATTTAAGAGATTTTTAAAATATTTGTGTTTTTATAGTTTTTAAGAAAGATGGTCTAATAAATCTGCCAAGCATTCTCTATTCAAAGGGGTGTCACGGTCTGGCTAGGGCAGACCGTATGTTGCAGGGAAGGACTCAAGCGCAGACCGAAATGAGATATGAATAACAAAACAAGTCGTTTATTAAGGCAAGAAATGAGGGTACAAAATAATAGGGAATCGATGAAAACTAAACAATGACCTAAACTGGGTGAACTAAAACGAAACATACAAAACTCTAAACATAACGAACTGACAGGGATACCTGGAGCGGAGACATAGGAACAACGGAGCGGAACAACGGAGCGGAACAACGGAGCAGTACAACGGACGAATACAACAGACCAGTACAACGGACGACCTGACAAAGAATGACTGAGAACACACAGACTAAATGGACACAGGAGGATAATGAAGGAAGTGGCAACACCTGGGGAAACAGCTGGCACACATGAACATAATGACGTCACAGTGGGAGAGTAAAACTGAACACGATGAACACAGAAACGCCAGACCTCTTCACAATAAAACAGGAAACAGAGTGAGATATAGACATGACAACCTGAACTTGACAACATAAGCCACAGACATGAAATACATGAAAAGCAGGGGAGACTTAACATGGTGGAAACACGAGGGGAAAATAACTAGAAACACCTAGGCATGAAAACGATGAACTTAGGAAACCTGAAGGCTACATAAACTAAACACAAAACGCTGGGTCAGCAGACCCAGGATCACGACAAGGGGTTTTGACTCCAGCATCCAAGGAGGACATCCAAACATGCACGAAGGGTATGCAACAAATGGCAATGGTATGCCTCTGATGTCAACACAATTTCATTTTGGAAACATTTTTCATCCACAACTAGATATTTATTGAGTTATAGTTATTCAGTATTGAAATATTAGCTTGGATCAGATAACTTGGATTGCACATCAGGACACTTTGCACACTAAGTTCATTTTGCACATTAAGCTCCTTTGTACATCCATCTACATCGACATCTGCATACCTCACTTGTCTTGACTTACTTATTTTTGTACTTATTAATCTTCCATTATTTTTTATCCTTATTTTTATCTTTATTCATCATGTTCTTTTAACCCTTACCTTACTTGGCATTTCTGTATGGACAGCAAAGGAAGAACTTCATTGCATAGAGAAATGCTATTTCTTCTGTACATATGACAATAAACACTTTGTTTGCTGAGAGGCACAGTAAGTCCAAAAGTTTGAGCTTCGGTTTTGTATAATTTTTAGTGTGAAATGAATACTGTGTTACTACTCCACTGGTATCTGCTTTGTGCACAGTTTATAGATATCTTGCTAACCAAGCTCAGTAGAAGTTTCGCTGATAACACATCACTCCACATAAATATGATCACTTCTGGTTCCAAACATGGTGGCAGCTGAAACTCTAGCTGTATAAACTGCTGGCTATTTGAGTTTGTATTTTAGAGTATAAACAGTGCATGAGTGTGTATCAGTAAAGTAACCATTTGAACACATTATATGGAGCCCTGCTTACTCACAAAGAGCTGAACCATCATCATTACAGGTCATTAAGGGATCACAGTTGAACTGATAGGGGATTGTCTGTGGGACGGAGACCTGGTAGTTACAGGTGGTTCAGCTCAGGGGAAATTCGTGTCAGGGGAGTCTCTGACCTGCAGGGACCAGCCATGTTAGACAACTTGAGAAAAACAAGTCTTGTGGGTTTTTTAAAAGTCTGTTCACACTCAACGAATGTGTGGTGGCATAACAGCCAAAGGTGAGGGGGCTTGAAGGTGTCATCAAGCTCTGACATTTTATAGTATACAGTACGCAGGTTTGACTGAAATCAGTGTTTGTTGTTTGACTTGCTTTCCTGCTGTCAATGTGATGCAATCATTCTGCGCTTATAACACATGGGGATAAATGTGATTAATTAAGTCTACAAAACACAGTTACACACACACATGGGGAGCAGCACAAACACCAAATGTTTATGCACTAAAAAATATTGGTCCATCTTACACACACGCACACACAATGTTGGGACAAGCTTACACACATGAACACACAAAGAAAGTGAAGCACACGCATGCACGCACACAAGAAAACATGCACACACATTCGAGAGACGGCAGAAGAAGGAGAAGAATCAGCCTAGGACGGAGACAAGTTGCATTTATCTTCTGCATGCCAGCCTGCTGCGTGTGTGCGTGGGAGTATTGGTCCCCTTGGATGAGCACACGCGGCTGAGGATGCAGCTGGGAGCATGAGTTCTGACAGAGAGGAGTATGACATGGTCTGTCAGAGAGCTGTGACCCTAATTGTTGACCTCTGCCTGCACAACAGCACATCGTTGGATCAGGACACCTGTCAGGATTTCCTTTTCCTATTGTCTGGCCACAGCTCTGACCACAAAGAACCGGGTGAGTAATATCATTAGCTCTTGATGTGCACTGGTTGTAAGGCAGCACTTTCTCTCTGCTTTGTATGGCTCCATGCTCATTTGTTTCCAAGAGCAGAGCTAATAGTAATGGATTTTGTTTGTGAATGCTTTTCTGTCATGCAAAAGTCGAAGAAAGCAGCAATCTGCTTAAACATGTGCTTGTCCTTTTCTATTTATTTCCCACATGTATGCTCAGAGATAGTTACTCGGACAGGGCTTTCACTGAACACTCGTGGCCATTTATATATCCTTAATGAGTTTTTGTGACCTCAGGGCAACAGGGAGCAAAAGGTTTATAACAACAAAACAAATTCCCATTGACTCATCAGTTTGCTCCAGAAGGCAGAGTTTCTTTACTGTAATGGATAAGCCTTAAGACTGAGTGATGCCCGGTGATGTCCTGAGCACAACAGCTTACTATCAAAATAAAATAAAAACATTTTCAGGCATGTATGGTTTATGCCTCTAAATATAAATCTGAACACATGTAACTGCAGCTTGTGGAGAAGCAGGATAGTCGCGCGTTTAATCTGTACGGCAAAGTTTCGACATAATAAAAAAGGGGATTTGACTTATTCATGAGGGCTGATTTACACATCTGTTGCAGCCTTGTGCATCTGTTGCTCTTGCACTTGTAGTGGGCTTCTCCCTCTTTAAAGGAATAATCCCTCTCTTCAAATATATTTTAAATGCAGCAGCTCGACAACAGGCTCCAGCATTTGTGTGTATTTTTTCCCTGCTACAAATTCTGGTCATGAGAATTTGCAGTTCAATCTAGCAAATATTGCATGAGTTTTCTAAAAGCGGGGGAAGCTTGATTTAATTTACTTACACTGCAGATAACACTGTCAAATGCACCAGGGTGTTTGAAGGATTTGTTGCTTTATAGATTTAGAAAGGCAGACTTCCCTGAGGTCTCACTGTGTGAAGATTTTTAGTAAATGGGATTTAAATGTTAAATGTCTGTGTACAACATGAAGAGTGACACGATTTATACACTTTTACAGAATAATTTGCATGAAAAATGAAGCAAATTCAAGCTACAGAAGAACAGATTGTTTAAAATAGGAAGTCTATCAGGACACTATTTCGCCGCCAATTTCCATTAACTGTTGCATATTGTTTATCCATAACCCCAATTTGGATTCTTTTTATAATCCATCTGATTTCATGTTCCCTTTTCTAACCAGAGAGTTTTCCTGCAAGTTCACATGCACTGCATTGAGCTTTCTGTGTTTGACAGAAAAAAAAGAGTCTTTAGATTCGTCAGCAGGTGCAGAGCAAAGAGGAAATGTTATTTGTTGCTGCTTTTATGGAAGATGGGCCCCTGCTCAAAGAGTGCATGTCACACCAATCCTGACCAAATCCACTGTCACCTCACATCATCCTCAGCAGAGAAATTGAACGTACATCACAGTGCCACTGGCATCTACTACCGAGCTGTGGGGACATTACATGCCATTGCATGTTATGTGGCCATTGATGCAAATTCCTTCTGCCACAAGGAAGCTAAAGACAAGCTGCTTCTGATAGTGTTGGAGGATGTGTAGGTTGGGGTTGAAGAAAAGGTCTTGTTTCACGTATTTTTGTGCAACACTGATTACAGCAGAAAGAGAGATTTGAGTTTTTGTTCATCAAGATGACTTACAATGCAGGATCGTAATAAAACTGACATTTAAATAAAAGATTTTTGACAGATTTTATAGGTTCAGACTGAAGTGACAACTTATTCATCACAAATCACAGTAAATAAAAAATTACACATATTACTACCATGTAATTGCCAAAACGCGATCTGTGGTCACACATTTGTTCATTCAAAATCCATACAAAGCACACACTGCAAGGCACTTTATATTGTAAGGCAAAGATCCTACAATGACATGGAGAAAACTCCAAGGGTCCCCCATAAGCATGCAGTTGGCGACAGTAGGAAGGAAAAACTCTTCTTTGATGGGAAGAATCCTACCTTGTGAAAGAGAGCTAGAAATGAATAAAAACTAATTAAACACACAGAGTATAAACACATAGTGAGTGAAAAAAGACGAGTGAAGATGAAATACTCCAGCAGTCTAGAGCTATTGGAACAAAGCTAATGGAGGGTTCAGGGTCACCTGATCCAGTGTGAATCCAAACTGGGAGCTGGCTTTACAGAAGAGGGGTCAGGCAGCTGAAGGCTCTGCTACCCATTCTACTTCTAAATAGCCTAAGTACCACAAGTAAGGTACTGTAATGAAATCAAACAGAGATCACAATTTAGTTTTGCTAACAAATCAGTTGATAGCCTAATTTTTATTTTGTTTTTGACATATTTGTTCCAATTTGTAAGAAAATAGGAATGTTTTTTGTTTGTTTGTTTTGTTTTTTCTGTGAATTGCTCTTCTTATTTTAACTCAACTATTCCATTTCTTAATTGATCAGTAAATTAAATACACACAAAAACACATAAGGCTGATTTTAAAAGTGCTACCACTTGTCATATTGGGGCGGCAGTGTTTGAGCCTTCACAAACAGTACTGAGAAATGCTATTGTTTGAAAAAACGTGCATTTTTTAAAGTGCAGGGGCATGTTTACAATTTTGCTACATCACCTCTTTTTAGAAACCTCTGTTCTTCATAACTGTGGAGATCAGCTGGTTTATTTTTAAAAGCAAAATTTCGCTTCCCAGTCTTTTTCTTCGGTATTAGATCTCTTCTTTCTTCATGTTTTTAATAGTTATTGTGTCTGTGAAGGTTCTCAATCATCCAGGTCATGGTACTCTAAAGCGCTTGGAAAGAAAAATGTCTGAGAAGGTTCTCAGGTTCTCTTTTCTTGGAAAGAAAAGCTTCCTGACTTAAATGGTAAATGGTAAATGGCCTGTATTTATATAGCGCTTTACTAGTCCCTAAGGACCCCAAAGCGCTTTACATATCCAGTCATTCACCCATTCATGCACACATTCACACACTGGTGAATGTGTGCGTTTTCTTCAAGAAAACTTCTTTAAGTTTTCTTGAAGATGTTACACCTCTCATCCAAGAAGCTTCTTCAGTTCTAGGGTCAAATGGTGGAGATTTAAGCCCTGTGGGAGTGTCCCCCTAAGAGGGACAATGGACCCCCTAATGATCCTCTACCTAATCACACGAGCCAAGGTGTGAAAACCGGTGTAGGTCACAATCAGTGATGGTGATGGTAATAGTTATTGTGAATAATATACCATTAAAGGACCACACACCACATACGTTTTTCACCTCAGCTTAGCCCATTTTAACTGATCTATGGACAAGGGACAGCAGCTGGTTTTTATGTAATTGCATGGTAGAGTTGTAACTTCTATTTGTTGAAACAAACACGCTGTGTTTACACTCAGTGGTTTTTAGAAGTGTTCCTGTGCTCACACACTAATTTCCATTGCAGAATCATGTTTATGTTTAACCCAGTTCTGTCTGAGGGCCCAAAGATTCACTCTTGGTTTACAGCCTTTTCCCTGGGTTTCTTTGGGTTCTCTGAAACTTTAGATAACATTACGTACCACAAATGAGAACCACTAGAAACCTAAGTGTCTGAACCCTTCCCCATCTTTACTTTAGACAAATTCAGCCTCTCTGGGATGCTTTTTATAAACATTCATGTAACCTGTTCATCTAATAAGCTACAGTGGGGCAAAAAAGTATTTAGTCAGCCACCGATTGTGCAAGTTCCCCCACCTAAAATGATGACAGAGGTCAGTAATTTGCACCAGAGGTACACTTCAACTGTGAGAGACAGAATGTGAAAAAAAAATCCATGAATCCACATGGTAGGATTTGTAAAGAATTTATTGGTAAATCAGGGTGGAAAATAAGTATTTGGTCAATAACAAAAATACAACTCAATACTTTGTAACATAACCTTTGTTGGCAATAACAGAGGTCAAACGTTTACTATAGGTCTTTACCAGGTTTGCACACACAGCAGCTGGTATTTTGGCCCATTCCTCCATGCAGATCTTCTCGAGAGCAGTGATGTTTTGGGGCTGTCGCCGAGCAACACGGACTTTCAACTCCCGCCACAGATTTTCTATGGGGTTGAGGTCTGGAGACTGGCTAGGCCACTCCAGGACTTTCAAATGCTTCTTACGGAGCCACTACTTTGTTGCCCGGGCGGTGTGTTTTGGATCATTGTCATGTTGGAAGACCCAGCCTCGTTTCATCTTCAAAGTTCTCACTGATGGAAGGAGGTTTTGGCTCAAAATCTCACGATACATGGCCCCATTCATTCTGTCCTTAACACGGATCAGTCGTCCTGTCCCCTTGGCAGAAAAACAGCCCCATAGCATGATGTTTCCACCCCCATGCTTCACAGTAGGTATGGTGTTCTTGGGATGCAACTCAGTATTCTTCGTCCTCCAAACACGACGAGTTGAGTTTATACCAAAAAGTTCTACTTTGGTTTCATCTGACCACATGACATTCTCCCAATCCTCTGCTGTATCATCCATGTGCTCTCTGGCAAACTTCAGACGGGCCTGGACATGCACTGGCTTCAGCAGCGGAACACGTCTGGCACTGCGGGATTTGATTCCCTGCCGTTGTAGTGTGTTACTGATGGTGACCTTTGTTACTTTGGTCCCAGCTCTCTGCAGGTCATTCACCAGGTCCCCCCGTGTGGTTCTGGGATCTTTGCTCACCGTTCTCATGATCATTTTGACCCCACGGGATGAGATCTTGCGTGGAGCCCCAGATCGAGGGAGATTATCAGTGGTCTTGTATGTCTTCCATTTTCTGATGATTGCTCCCACAGTTGATTTTTTAACACCAAGCTGCTTGCCTATTGTAGATTCGCTCTTCCCAGTCTGGTGCAGGTCTACAATACTTTTCCTGGTGTCCTTCGAAAGCTCTTTGGTCTTGGCCGTGGCGGAGTTTGGAGTCTGACTGTTTGAGGCTGTGGACAGGTGTCTTTTATACAGATGATGAGTTCAAACAGGTGCCATTCATACAGGTAACGAGTGGGGGACAGAAAAGCTTCTTACAGAAGACGTTACAGGTCTGTGAGAGCCAGAGATTTTCCTTGTTTGAGGTGACCAAATACTTATTTTCCACCCTAATTTAGGTATAAATTCTTTACAAATCCTACCATGTGGATTCATGGATTTTTTTTTCACATTCTGTCTCTCACAGTTGAAGTGTACCTCTGGTGCAAATTACTGACCTCTGTCATCATTTTAAGTGGGGGAACTTGCACAATCGGTGGCTGACTAAATACTTTTTTGCCCCACTGTAACTGAAAGTGAGATGTTGTACCAGGTGTCTTTTTAACATACGGAAATGTATTGGTTGTCAGCCCCTGTACAGACTTTTGGGAAAGTATCAAATTCAAACTTAGGATACATTTTTCTAATTTCTCAGATTTCTATCTGCTTTTAATTTCATACACAGATTATAATCACATCTTTAACTGGAAAAAAATAGCATAACCTGAAAATTTGTAAAAACGGTTGCAAATTGGTGGATATTTTTCATTTAACATTTCACACATCTTCATCTCACCATTTAAGGAAATATGAGAACTGAAAAAATGAATCTTTTTTCTCCCCTGTGTGCAGTCCAAAAAAGGGCACATTTGGCTTGCAGCTGTTTGAAAATATCTGCAGCTATCATGCTCACAGCAGCAAAGCCATTTCACTAGAGCAAATTTCCCTCTAAGTCCCCCGCTGTCAGCTGAGCGTCCCTTCAACAGATTCAAACAGATTATGACAAAATAAGAACGACTAATTAGAAAGTCTGAGACTCCAGTTCCCCTGTCCTGATGTGACTGGGAGATAATATGCCATTTTATTTATTGACCAGTTTGTTGACTCTTAAGCTGGCTGATAATATCCCAAACAATGCTGGGTATTGGTCTGGATGCACCTGCTGTGAAAACCAGCACATGACTTTTTAAACGAGATAAATTAAAAGTCAGATCAGAGTCTCACACTCTGCTGAGTGAACATTTCCCACTAATCAGCTGCCTGCCTTAGATATTGATATTCACTCCAGAGCCCTGATTCAGGTTACAAAGCATAACCCTTAAGCCTTTGTAGCGCCTAAATGGACGAATGCACCTTCACTCATCCTCATTACTAATTCCACTGTCATTATCAGCCGCACTTTCAGGTGTGTGGGCTTGAATTGACGAGGCTTACTTTTTATCATGTTATTTCTCACACGGCTGTCTCATCTTGAGGTTTATTAAGCAAGACCTCGGCTGGCAGAGGACATTAGCATCAGTAGATCATTCATTTAGTTCCCAGTGGCCTGCTTCTCTCTGCCTGTGATATTTGCAGGGATGGTGCATTGCAGGTTGATTCCAAAACAGAAAAACAAGAACATCAAATTAACTGCTCTGTGGAGATTAGAACCCCAGCCGAACCAGCGTGCCTTTCAATAATTCATACCCCCTGTATACTGTCTTGGTGTATTATTGATACAACATTTCACTGTAGACCACAAAAGAAGGCTGGAGACAGCGTCTGTTCCTGTTGTGAGAGATAACACTGGGGAAAATGTCTGTCTCAGCTGTCAGGAAAAGACCAAACGCCAGTCCTCAAAGGCTCGTGTCTTTACTGCTGTAATCATTAGAATAATAAAACATTTTTTTCATAGCTCGCACTATCCGCTTGTAACCCCTCCTTTGCACTTTGAAGTCTAAGGAGACATAATGTAATGGTCTTTGGTTTGCCTGTGGTTAAAATCACACAGACATGGCACAACACTGGCAGCGGGTCAGTAGGCTTTTCAGTATGTGGAGGAAATGATGACTGGCGATGTGGAACACATTTTTCATTAAAATTAATGCACTAAAGACAGAAGTCAAACACTGGCTTGAATACCAATAAAGGAGTCTGTGAAAAGCATTGTAAATGAGAATGCCTTCATCTCTTTCTCGGAAGACTTCTTCTGAGTTTCCCTCCCCAGCTTTTTTTTTTTAAAGCTCGATGGCAACTGGGATGACCCTGAAGGTGCTCATTTCAAGTGATGTTTTAAGCTCCCCAGATGAACAGCTGTGGCACTATTATGAATGTGAATCTATCTCCATTAATAAATGATCAGAATCCTTCTTCTGGGACTCTGTAGCACAGAGAACTCCAACAGCTTTCATTTACCTTTGTGGAAGTGTTTCATGGTGCTCTCCCTTACAAAATGCATCAGTGTCATTAATGACAAAAAGGTTTTAGAGGATGAGTAATGCAGAAACCTGCTGTGAGTTTCTCAGGTTATCAGACTGTGCAAGCATTCACTGAGGTATTGAGCAGTAACATTGGTTTATTGATTAAAGAATCAGGCCCCAAGTGGGCGCAGTGGTGAGAGGCTCACAGGATGAGGCGAGACACAACACAGGATGAGAAAATCTTTCTTTTTTTTGTACATCCCTTTTGCCCCACTGAAGCTTAACGTTCTAGCACAAGCTGGCACAAATATACAGCAACTGAGCACTAACTGACAGTTCGCTAAGCCTCACGACTGCTGCTGCCTGTCAGGCTTTCTGTTTTTCGCACAGGGAGAATTTACCAACAAAATTCATCTTCGCTTTTAACCAACAGTCCCAGATTTCAGACATAGGTGGGTAAAAGCAGGCATATTTCACAACTGTCACAAGGTAGATAAGCTAATGTGATTCTGCACACCATCTCCTCATCACCAAGCTGCAGGCAGACACCGTTAGCCACTTGCTAGAGACAACAGTGAAGCAGCTAGCAGCTGAGGAGTCAGGTCAACTTAAAGGGTGAGGATAAGTCAGCGGTGTGAGTCAATCACTTCTGGTCAAAAGTGTGCTCCTACCTCTTTTTTGAAATTCAAGCCTGGAGTGTGAGTGATTTTAAGGCGGCGTGAGCTGCTACGTCACATCGGCGATTCAAATTAAATATGCTTGGAAGCTACATCGAGGTTTTTCCGACTGACAATCCGACTCTGCGCCTCTGAGGGGGCCGTCCTATTATACGTTCTTACATCTCTAGCTGCGCTCATTACTCCCAGATAAAGATGTAGCATAAGGAAATTTGCATTATTCATTAGATTGTTCCGATTGGATCAGAGTCAAACGTCATGAATAATGATAATCGAATGTAAATAGCTTCCGAAATAAGCTGCTGGGGGGACAGATGCGAATCTGGACTGTAAAAAAAGATGGATTTAAAGACACTTTTGGCAAATAAAATGTCAAATGTGCAATATATTAGCAAAGATTTCCCAAAGGCTAAAATACCACAGTACCAAGCCAAGGATGGAGGGCTACACAAGAGAATATGTGCATCAAGCACTGTTTGTAAATGTAATGTGTCATTGTAATGATATTTATAGTCTTGGTGAAGTCTTGAACTCCTGGTGAAGTGACATTTTCTAAGGTGTACTGGTCAAATTTACAAAGGTTTAGCCTGCTGTGTGGTCTTGTTCCAAGCACCTTAAGATGACACAGGATGACATGAAGTGGATGAAAGAAATTTCCAGTTGTGCAATTCTTTGGGTCTGCGGACCAGTCACACTTTGTGAATGCTGGTCTTAAAACAATAACTCTGAGAAGTGAACTTCCAGATTTGCTAACATGTTGCGCCTGCACAATCTGAATTTTTATATTAAAAAAAGATTATTGTCTGTATTTACAAAGACAGCACAGTGAACAGATTAACTCTTTCTTTGCAATCACCCTCCTTCATATGTTTTTGCACATGTTGTTTTCAGCACTGTGGCAGAAATCCAACATCCTGCACAACTGGGGTTCAAAACCACAAGGTAGAGGAAAGAGGATGTTAACTTTGAACTCTATCCTGAAAATAGTAAAGCCTTGGCTGGATGATACAGTATTACAGATCTAAAATCTAACTGGTACTTTAAACTTTTATACCTGACTCCTTCTCATTGACACACACATCTCCAACTCTTTCACACGCTTAAAGCATGCGTGAAAAATCCTGCAAAGTGAATGTGTTAATTGCTAATAATAGTGAGTAGTTTTTTAAAGGCTACACTTTTACTCCACAGAGCAGTTTGCTAGTTACCAGAGCGTGGTAACAAACATGTTGGCTATGTCAGCATAAAAAAGCGGTCGGGTATTGCGAGACGATCTAAATTCTTTGCAGAAGCTAAGAGAGAGAAAATCCTGTTGTTCTTGTCTTACTTTCTCTCTTTGTTTTGCTTCGTTTGACTCTTGCCTCGCAGATGTCAAGCCCTGCTCGTTTCCATCTTCTTTCCTAACTGAGCCTCAAGTATCTCATCTCTCTCAAAGTTTCACTGGCTGGTTCGGTTCATGTTGCTGTTTTGTCATAATGGCTGTTGAGCTGTCTGTCACGGTGAAAGCTTCGGGTGTGTGGGGCCGACACTCCTGTCACGGGTAGTGTCTACACCATCAACCACTGGCAGGGTTGATGGTGTAGACTCAGACACGGGGCCTGTACACTTCATCACACAAATTAATGTGCAGGCTTGCTGGGTATCGCTAAACGGCTGAACTCCGTATACACTATTGTTCCAGAAAATAAAGTCAGAAGTGCGAATAAAGGCACACGGAAAATTGGAGGGATGTTATCGAAAGACGTTTTTGTTTTTAATGTGCATATTTCTAACCTGTCTATGATTGTCATTACAGCCCAAGGTAGTCCATTACAGTAAACCACTACACCAAAATATTAGCCCACACAGCCTACTGTTCAACAGTTTTACACAGCCTTTAGATAACTTTCCTAAGTGAAGTTATCACTCAGCACACAGAAACAGTTTGCATATTTCAGAACTTTTGTTGAGCTGTCTGAAAAGTTGCATTTGAAACTACCTGCCACATAAAAGTAACCAAGGCTATGCTTCCCTTCTGCTGAACTAGCAAGATGGCTAGATGCTAAGGACAAGAAGGCTTCTGCAGCCACAACTTTACTGATATCTGTGTGCAGGAACTCACGAAAGAGAGAGAAAATAAAAAGAAAAGGATGTGTGAGGAGTGTCATTATTTGCTGATTTATTGAATGAGTATCTCAATAGTGTCAGCTCTAAGACATGCAGACTGCACAGAATCACAGGATAAATCTGATGTTATCTTGTTATCTTGTTATCTAAGAATGCCTGTAAACAATAAAAAGCTCTCCTTTTCATATGGAAAAGAAATAGAAAAAACTTATAAAAGACTTGCATAAGATGTGGCCTACTTCATATAGTGAATCATATAAGGCTTATATGATTTACTCATGAAAGTGGCCACTTTCTCATTACTTTTATATATTGTTTTAGGAAGTATCCAAAACATAAAAGTTTCATTTATATAATTTTTCCAGGGATCTCTTTTTTCACTCTTGTATGCTTTTCATACAAGTTTCACACAAGACAGATACAAGCTTTATAAGATTTATTTAATATATATCTGTTCCATATAGGGACTTTCACTGGATTAAAAGCAGATACCTGAGGCTCCATTTATTTACATTTATTTGTCTGTGTATAACTTTACAGCTTATCAATGATAATAATGATAATAAAAATGTAAAAAAATGTAATTAATTTGCTCCCATATGGCCAAAATATGTATTTCAGTAGGCTTAGTCACAGTAGTGTCTGTCTGCCACTGTGGCTCTGGATATTCATAAATTTGTAAGTTATAGTGTAACAAAGTGTCATTTTTTTGGTTAGGTCCATATTAATTAACGTTTATCTTCAAAACAATTTTATAAACAGTACAGTGCTTCAAACGTACACAGAGGGGTCAGGTTTTGGCCCACATTTGCATTCAGAAGTGCTTGAATTGTCCATGCCATAGATTCAAAGGACACATTATCCTGAGAGTTTAGCCAATATTGACACGATAGTATCACACAGATGTTGCAGACCTTTCTTTTTCACACCAGTGTTGTGAATTTCCTGTTCCACCGCATCTCAAAGCTGCTCTATTGGACTGAGCTCTGATGTCTGTGGAGGGTAGTTGAGGGCAGCAAAATCAATGTCACATTCAAGAAACTAGTTTGAGATGGCATTTGACATTGTGACACGGTGCGTTATCTTTCTGGAACCAGCCAACAGAACACCAGTACACTGTAGCCATAAAGGAATAGATATAGTGAGCAATAATACTCAGGTAGGTGGTGGTTAAATGATGTTCAGTTGGTGCTAAAGTGGCCAAAGTGTGCCAAGAACCCTACCCCCACATCACTCCACCAGAAGCAGCCTTAACCATTAATTAATCCTCAATCTACCAACTGATGTTGCAACGGAAATTGAAACTCATCAGACCTGGTAACATTTTTTACAATCTTCTATAATCTGTTTCTGAGATAGTTACACAAACAACCATGTCATAGTCAAAGTAGCGTAAATCACCTTTCAGCAGAGTGTCTCAAGCTGCAAATGATACCAAATGCACTGAACTGCAGGCACGTGACTGGCTGATTATATTTGTGTGAATGAACAGCTAAGCAAGTTAACCTAATAAAGTGACTGGGGAGTGCAATTCTGCACAGTTTAGAACCAGACTTGGTTGACATTAATGTTTGTATTGATAAGTTATGGGTATGATTTTACATAGCTTGACAACTGCAGAATGAATCTGATTATATCTTCTTCCCACCATAAAAATTCCTGCAAACATTACTTGAAAAAATTACAAAAACAATGTTTATGTTTATATGCAACAATAAGCTCAACAAAGCTGCATAACTTCAAATATGTACTGGGTTAAAACAAAATACCCGAGGGTCCATCTGTTTGACTCTCTATAACTCTCCACATCTGAAAGAATGACACTTAGCTCAAAGGCACGTCTTCATTTAGGCCTTCAGTAGTATTATTAACACATTTTAGATACTTTGTCCCCATGTTGTTACATAATGTGTTTTTTACTATGTTTAATCACAAAAGTGTGTGGCTTCCACTATGGATCTGTATATTCATGAAGATATACAATAGGATTGGAGCATAATAAAAGGTGTCGATGTTTTAATCACAGAGGTCAAAATGAATTAATAATCCTCATCTGACAACCAGTTGTAGAGTACAGCACTTAAATGGAAATATATAAACACTGTAGGTTTTAGAAATAGTTTGTACTGTAGTTCCACAGAAATCTGTCACTTTTTACAAATCTGCTCTTTCCATATTTCACTGGGAAACTTTTACTTTTTACTCCACTGAATTTTAAAAGTCTGTTTAAATCAAATTTGTCTCAATACATCAGATAAGATATCACTTTATTGTTCCAGCGTCTGAAATATGAGAATTTGTTGCTTTGTAAAGTAGAGTGATTTCTTTGTCATGATCTTTATTGTTTTAACATTCGGTAAAGGGAAGAACATGAATATTCTGAAACTGGTTCTCTCAGATGCATATAGACAGAGAAAAAAAATTGTCTTGACTTGCTTTGGAATTCAACAGGATTTCACTGCTGATTTCAACACTGGTCTGATCTTTGAGTAACGAATATAGACAACCTGAGTAAACCAATAAAATGCAAGCATTTGCATTTGACGTGTCTTTATTGACCTGAGTGGTAGCTAGAAAATGTAGTGCTTTGCCTTCACAGGCTTGGAAAAAGCAAAATGTTCCATTCAGTCATGTGTCATATTTATGATCAATCCTAAAGCTTCCAGCAGAACATTGCAATAAAGTGTCAAAGGTCGAATTCTAAGCAAGGATTTTCAGCATCAAATTATTCTCAGGCTGAAGGTTGACACAGCAAGGTGCGTGCCAATGCTGTTTCACTGGTACCCAAAGGAGATTCAAGCAGACCAAATGTGAGCACACCATCAGATCAATACATCGAGCTTTGCTTACCGAGGGGTAGAAAAACATCTTCATCACAGGAAGATAGTTTGCTAAATAAAGAACACGAGCAGTCGGTATATACTTTGGGTAGGACAAAGCAGCAACTCAGAACTGGAAAAAAGGGTTCTTTGTTCTTATGAATCCAAGTTAGATGTCACAAGAAGGTAAGCAGGATGCTGCAATAAATCAAATCTACAGTAAAACATGGTGGAAATATTGAAGCCTCGGGGTGTTTTGTTTCTCTGGAGTTGGACTCCAGCACTGAATCTACTCCACTTTATCCACACAGAAGTAACACTGTGGGGGAAAGTTTATATTATTGGAGGATATTAAACACAAACACACCTCAAGACTTTTTAGACTTCCACTAATTCTTCAGATGACCAACGTGTGCTGACTTTAATCCTTTGCTGTCACCAAGATTAACATTACAATTGTTCCATTGAAGACTAAGAACACTGGGGTTTCACAGTGTTGTGAAGTCTTGTAAAGTCCCTGTAGTGCCTTAGTGCTGCTGTTAAAGCAAATGATGGGAAAATAAGTACTAGTATAGCCTCAAATTTTAGCTTTAAATTCATGTGGGAGAAGCTCAGAGTAGAGCTGCTACTCTTCCACACTGGCAGGTGACTCCTGCATCTGATTAGGATGCATCCTGGGTCAGGAGAAATTATATCTCTTGGCTGGTTTGGAAAAGTGTTACTTTTCCCCTGGATGAGCTTAGTAAGTGCCCAGAGAGAGAAATGGGTCTGGGCGTCTCTGCATAGACTGCTGCTCTTGCTACTCGGATAAGCGGCAGAGGATGGATGTCTATTCAAACTGTTTGTGTGTGTGTATTGTGGGATTTTTTTTAAACATATCTGCACAAATTGAATGCCACTGAAATGCTGCTCTCGCCCTGTCTTACTTACTCTGTTAGTGTTTGGAAACTGAGTTGTATGGATCTCTTAGTGCCAAAATAGTGTTGTTGTTCTCACACGTGTCATGTTTGACCAGAAGAGGTCCAGTCAACACCAGGGTGTGAGCTGCTGCCTGTGGGTGCAGGATGTGAGATGTTTTTTTTCCCTCTACTAAAATTGTAACCACCCACAGGCAACGAGACAGTAATGAGGAGGAGGTTTACTACATTAAAACTTTACTCACTAATTAGATAGACGTTGCATGCATGGGAGACTAAATTAAATACAAATGCTTAAGGGACAAACCAAGGGTGTAATGAGCATGCAACACAGCATTGTATCATACTATGATGCCAGCAGCGTGATGAATTCTGCCATCGTGTATTATGACATTGATGGAAGATGTTTTTTTTGATTTATTTTAAGGTTCAGCCAAAGGGGAAGGGCACCATGTTATATATTAGTCAGTAAAGTCATCCACTACACAATGTGTAGAATATCTTTTTTCTTTTTCTTTTTTAGCTTGTAAACTCTTTTGTATAAATCCTGTTTGTGAGCTGCCTGAAAAAGTGTTAGTCAGTAGACCTAGAACATATGGTGCCGTAGGCCCTCCATCCGTTCAGACTGTATCTTTCCCATTTCCTGGAATCTCTGCTGCTTCCTATATTTTGTGTTTTCACTTATACTGCCATTAACAACCCCCTGAGGTAACATGACCCACAAGAAGCACAATCAGGGAGATGGGGGAAGGACAAATTGAATAACAACCTCATGACAAAAGACACAAAGACAGCGAAAAAGGTTGTCTGTGTGTGCGCGCTCATGATTTGTGAGCATGTGAGTGTGTGCAGCTATATGTGTGCTTTTTTTGTGGGTAAGCAGGGTCACGCTGTTTGCAGAAGATGAGGCTTTTGAAGAGGGGGGTGATCATGTTTCATTAAACTATAGATAAAATTCGATTTTTTCTTCTTTTCTCAGAACGAGGAAATAGAGCTGCAATTTGAGGTTGGTTGTGACATTTCATCCTGTGATTATATTAGCACCCTCTGCAAAGCAGCCACTGCATGGCTTGAAATGATGTTACCTAAGCTGACAAGAATTGATGGGATGACCTTACAGCTTGTCCACCGGTGGAAAATTGCTCCGTGGTTTCGCTGTGAAACAGTGGAGATGTGAAAAAGCCATGCAGAACTGTTGCATTTTTATCTCTCATATTACATCAGTGGAGCAACACCAGACTGACGTGCAGGAGATCAGAGCGGTAACACGTTCTTAGAAAAACCTCCAAAACATGAAGAAAATCTGTCTTATGCGAAACATACAGTGGAATACACAGCAGATTGAATTTTTGACGTACAGCCAAATAACAAAGTAGATACACATGCTCTAGGGGCCTTGTTTCATTATTCATCAACACATGCATCCATTAAATCTGCATAACTCATTTATTTGGCAGATGCAGTATGAAATGCCCACATATAGATTATATTGTATGACAAAATTACTTGAAATGGATTAGTTTTGAGGCAGAGCTGGAAGGTTCTCCCAGAAAACAGGGTAATAACAAATGTGTGGAAATGCAAATAGAGAAAAGGAAACTTTTCGGAGAAATAAATAATTCTGACAGAAGCTCAAACAGGTGAGTCCCAACTTCTGAGATGCATTTTTAAAGTTTTAGATAGAAGTAGACAGACTGGCGACCTGTCCAGGGTGTACCCCGCCTCTCGCCCTATGACAGCTGGGATAGGCTCCAGCACCCCCCGCGACCCTGAAAAGGATAAGCGGAAGCGAATGGATGGATGGATAGATAGAAGTATAAAATACAGACCTTTAAAATAAGCTTAATATCACTCATCACTAATTTTTCTCTTTTGCATGTTTCAGATCATCAAACAAATATTAATATTAGGCAAAGAATTTTTCTTTTTTAATGTAAAGTGAAGCATTCCCAGTATAAGTGTCATAAAAATGTATCTAGCCTAATGCAGGTTGTTTGTTTCATGAATAAGAAACTAATGAAAAAAATGTATTTTTGGTTTATAGGTGCTCCGATTACTTTTTGGGCAACATGAATCCCAGTTTCACTAGTAGCCTACCTTGTGCAGCCATATGTAAAAAAAAAAAAATCATTTCACAGCCCAGTGCTGTTTCTTGGGGTTTGTTGTGCACCTGACTGTGCCAACGTATATTCATCTCGATGTACTCTACTTCTAATACTTACAGTACATAACAGCAATGGATGAAAATGTGCTGCAATTCTCATTTTCTTCCACAGACTAATTTAATAGTGAACTGAGACTGCATTTCAGCAAAATGCTTTTCAAATGCTACATGTTACATGGATCAAATCAAAGGCTCCTTGAATGTGACTGGTCAGCAGGAATCAATATACAGAAAAAAGAAAAGCTTCCAGTCCTGCAAACATATTCTTTAATACTTGCGTACATTCATATGCAGATGTCTGTTTATAGAAATGAATATGTAAGTGACAATGCAGTTCCTCAAATGGCCACAAGAGGCTCACTCTAAAATCGATGTCATGATTTTACAATCAGTTACGAAAAGACTGCCCTGTTAAAAAGTACAACACGAACTACATGTTTACAAGTACGTTCAAAATAGGTCAGCCTGTGGGACTCTGTGGACATCTCTTCTGTAGAGGAAGAGGTATCATCAAGATGGTTTTTGGTAAATGTGAGATGAGCCTTTGTGTTCCTTTTGGTCAGCAGAGGTTTTCTACTTGAAATCTCTTGTTGTTCTGGGTTCTTTTGTTCTTAGAGTAATTCTGGTCGCCCGGTCACTCCTGGGAAGGCTCATCATTGTTCCAAGTTTTCTCCATGTGTGTATGTGGCTCTCAGTGTGGTTCACTGCAGTCCCAAAACCTCAGAAATGGCTTTGTAACCCTTTCCAGACTTTTAGATGTCAGTGACATCTTTATTTCTCAGGTGTTTCTTTAGCTCGTGGCATGATGTGTTGCTTTTTGAGTTCTTTTAGCCTGCTTCACTTTGTCAGACAGATTCTATTTAAGTGATTCCTTGATTCAAGAGGTCTACCAGTAATCAGGCCTGAGTGTGTTCAGTGTAGCTGAACTCAGTTTTCCAAAAAAAAACAAACACTTTTAATGAGAGTTAATTTATGATTTAACAAAAGGGGCAATTAGTTTTTCACACCACTGTATCTTTTGGCTGGCTTGGGAACGCCTTGGTGTTCCCCTGGACAAGCTGGAGGAAGTGGCTGGGACGAAGGAGGTTTGGGATCCTCTGCTTAGGCTGCAGCCCTGGATATGCGGAAAACAGATGGTCAGCAGACACTGTCTGTAATAGCTAATCATGCTGTCTTAGGCCTAACATCCCTTATTTGAGTAACTGAACTGGAACTGCTGATAGAGCTGTTGGTACTTTTGAAGTACCAAAGGTGCTAATCAGCAAGTGCTACTACTGTACATGCTACAGTATTGTTGGTCTGTTCGGTCATGCTTTTAGCTGTGAAATTAAAATGATATGCTTGATTAGTTGATGAATTTTAACCTGTTACATGATGTTTTAATGAAACTGTGATTAAAGATGTAGGAGTCTGAAGAAGTACTTTGTTGATTTGTTTAATTTATGCTCTTGTCACTTGGCCTGTGGTTTGAAAAGAAGAACAACCAAAACATTCCAGGTCCCTTTGGACTCTTTTTACAGTAACATATTGCTAATACTTGGAGGATCTGTTGATTTTAAGCATTTTTGAGTTGCTGTAAGTTGTATTTATTCCCAGATTTATTCATAGCTTGCACTATAAAGATACTGCACTAATCAACTGGTGTAAAGTAAAAAAGGATACAGGGCCCTTCATTTCTGCCATCACATCTCTCATGTCACAGGGACACTGACTATGGCCATAGTCTGTGTCCCTGTGACATGAAAGGTGTCATAGATATATGTCTATAAAATAGTTGATTACATGGACACTGGTAATATTATATTAATTATTCTCTCTTAGATAACAATTAAGTATACCAGTGTTGTAATATGAAACAGGTTAAAAGTGTTGAGTATTACAGAAGTGAGACACCTGATTTTACAAGCTATCAGTGATGACCTGGGGGTCATTTATGGAAATTTCACTCTGTAAATATATTTTACAGATGGTAATTTTCCCCCCGGTAGAGCATAACCCCTTCTATGACAAGCTAATCCCCAGCCAAGTGTGTAATTAAGAACAGCATTAGATATGCTGGGAACGTACCACACGTGTGTGACATGACGGTGAAGCGGCAGCCTGTGTCACCAGTGTGGTAACTAATCACCCGTCACTGGCTGTTACTGACCAAACACGCCCACTGATGCATTCAATGAGCTAAGTCTGATGAAGACGGAAGATGAGCATAACTAGCGTAGAGCATCATTATTAAGCATTACCCCTGACAGTAACATGTGATGTCTGTCACATGGACGCAGATTCATCTACATGAGACTGCGACACACCATGTCATTTAAATGTAACAGCAAGGCCGGAGGGAATTGTCAAGGTTTGGAGCCTGCGGCGCAAACCAGCGTTTGTACTGCTGGATCCATATCACATCACATCATACTCGCTTCAGTGTAGCAGAAATGGCAGGTATATGTGAGGGTATGTAAGGGAAATTCTACTCAGCAGTCCTTCCAACAATGATCTTTTGAGTCTTTTAAAAAATTAAACCACAACCTGATTCGAAGAAACAAATTTTAAAAGACAGGGTTTCGTTTTGTTTTTTGATGATCGGATGAATAACGCTGAAGATAAATCTTCTTGTATATAAGCACACTGATGCTTTTTATGCTGTGCCAAAGTGCCCGCAGACCACACAGCAAAGCCAGTAAATCCCCTCATGCTGCCTTCAGTACTCAAACATCCTACTTATAAACTCACCAAACTGACTACAATTCTGTTTTCCCTTCTTTTCTTCACAGATAACGACATAGCATATTTATGCCAACTGTTTTGTAAACACTTCACTGCTGATATCAATGTCTTCTGTCCTGTCTAATGCTTGTTTTTTTTAGTTTTTACACATTGTCATTTGCTTTCATTTTGTTTGTTATTGCTTCAGATTGGCTTGTTTTGTTCTGTCGCATTGCATTAATAATAGACACATAAAGCTGATACGGTGTGTGTGTTAGCAGACACTTGTGTATACACACACCCAGCAGGCACAGATACGGGCGCTTGAATTATTGGCCCACTCATCACAGGTCTTTAATTGCAACGGCAGCTTCAGTCATGGTGGTCCATTACTAGCTAAACATACACAACTCTCAGTCAGAGAAACACTGAAAATAATATCACATGTGCACTAAAACAACAAACTAAACACAAACTGCTAATTCAACTTCCATCTTTAACAGTCCCATCACTCCTTATGCCATCAGATGACAATCCTTTCCAATTACTATACATAAAATAAATCTTTCCTCACCACCTCTATGGGATGGGAGTTTTAAATTACTGGGATGCAGTTATCATTAACCTACATCAAACCATCCATTCATTTTCTGAACTGCTTATCCGATTCAGTGTAGTGGGAGAGGTTGGAGCCTTTACCAGCTCTAAAGGGGGCAAGAGGATATGCCACCGGTTCATCATGAAGCTAATACACAGTGCAATCACTCATTTTTGCAGCATTTAAACTTAACCTCACATTTGTGTCACTGGACTAGAGCACTTGGAAAGAACAAACTGAAAAGAGAAAGGCCCCAGCTGGCCGATGCTGGTTGGCTAAAACATGTCGCACTTTTGCTGTGAGGCACTTGTGCTAACCACTGCACCACCAGTAACCTACATGAAATCTGACTTTCAAATGACAGGGAATGATCACTTGTGTCATGCAATCTTATGAATTGCTGGTTTCTGCATAAAAAGAGAAAAGCAATCTTAAATAGCAGAATGAATAACCAGTACTTGCCATTGGGATTTGGGTGTTTAAGCGTATGCTTAAGGTCATTAGTTTGACACTTGGTTTAGAGCAGGATTGGAAATTGGGTTTCTAAAAGTGAAACACTGATCCAAAACAAAAGAGTTAAAGATGTTAAAAAACAGAAATGAAGGGAACTAGTGAGTGAATATTGGGTTCACCACAGGAAATGATCATCGCTTACATATAAATGCAGCATTTCAGCTTTTGAGCAGGCTGCTTTCTTTGGATCCATTTCCAGTGTTGCAGCATTTCATGAAACTACATTAAAAAGTAACTTTATAAAATACTTGGATTACTTTGTTGGAACAAAAGCCATTAGTCTTACAAGTTAACAAATAAATTATTTAGTTTCAAACAAGCAATCTTCTGCTCTTAATGTGGCATAATGTAAAAGCCTTTGCAGTGCTATATTTTTGCCATATTTTACTGGCCCTGTTGTTCCTAATGTACAGGTAACACATTAGAAAGTAACTTCATAAAATGCTTAGATTGGTTTGTTGCAACAAAACTCATTAGTCTTGCAAGTTCAATTAAATAAGTTATTTAGCCTCAAACAAGCAATCTGCTGCTGTTAATTATTAGCCGTGTTTTATTGTTCCTTTAGAAAATCCCAGACACATTTGCACATTTGCACAGATTCTGTTTCCCTCCCTCTACTTGGCAGCTTGTTGTTTACCAGTGGAAAAAACCCAGTCTTACTGTTGGTTCAGTGTGTGCCATGTTTGGCTCTGGTGGTGATATAGCAGTGAAGAGTCTTTACCTTTGCAGTACTTTGAATTTGGCTGATTAAAACATTCAGTAGTTCACAGCAAAAACGATGTGATTGATTACTTGTGACGGTACTAAAGTCATCAACAAGTTTAACACAGTCTACAGTTCAGCTTGTAGCAGATTTTTCAAAGTGGGGACAAGTTTTTTTTTCTCTAACATTATCATAGCGCTGACAGTGACTGAATCGCCTTTTCAAGGATACTCTTCACGTAAATCCACTGTGGGTCCACTGCTCTCTAAAAATATCCATCACAGCGAGTGGGCTCTGCGTACCAACAGGCTCTGCATGTTAATGAGGTTGTGTTCATCATGTAATACAATGCAAAGATTACACATTAAATATGGAGGTATACGTGCAGATAAAGTCTTGGCGGTATTTTGAGAAAGACTGAAGACAGAAAGTGTCAGAGCTGAGGAGCTGCCCTGCATTCAGAGTGGAGTAAGTCAGTAAGGAAGGAAATACAGAGTCTCCATGGACTCCTCAGACAACTAGAAGGAGAAGTCTTGAAATACTGCCTCTCCTGACTTGATCGGGGAGCAATATTTCCCTCTGCGACTCTGCAAAGAGCCTCGGTGCTTAACCTTTATCAGCTTTAGTACTAAGCACTGATTCCTTTATACCTTTGGGTATTCTTCAGCTGGCAGGTTGTTCCACAAACCTTTGTCAACTGTTCTATTCCTTTTTGTCACACATTGCAATTTACAGCAATAATAATGGCAGACTTATGAAACAAAGATATTAATAATTTTGAGAAAGGTTTAGCTGAGATGTGTCTTTTTCTTGGTTCTGCTTTGCAATATTACGAGTGTTGCATTGCATAACTGAGTGCTGTCAACATAATTTCTATGTGTTTTAATTTTAGGGTCAGAATTTGATCAGTGACATCTACTTGGCTAATTAAGCTAATGAGCTGGTTGAAAACTGTAACTTAGGCTGACTTATTAAATGATCCAAGATGATTTAATTTTCATAAAGAGCCTTGTAAAGACTTAAAGGGTACATTTGAGAAAAAAAAAGGTCCTCATAGGTCAGCATGTTCATCAGCTATTCATTGATCCCTGGGGAATGTGAAATCAAACTGTGAATATTTAGTAGAACTTTCTATTACAGCTCAGTAATAACATAGCAATAGCAGGGCAATGAGATAGGAAGAAGGAGGTTATACAGAAATAGTAAGTTATTAACTTTTAATTAATAATAATAGCTGAATAATCTTACATTGAAATATATGTATTTGGGTAATAACAGGTCAGAAATTTGGGGTAATAATGTAAAAAGAAACTACTAATTCCTAATGAGCAATTAGTAATAATATAATTTGTAATTATATAATTAAAAAAAAAAAAAAAATATATATATATATATATATATATATATATATATATTATTCTCAATATGATTTATATACTAATTTGTAGTAGTTATGTCATAATAATAAGGTAATATTGGCTGATGTTTTGAACATATATGGAAATTCCTGTTTAATAATGCAGGAATTAATTCCACTTCATGTCAACAACGTTATTCTGTGTTTGTTTTCACATTATTACCCTCAGTTTCTGACCTGTTATCACCCAGTTACACAAATTCCAGCTGTAACCACTGTTGACAAAAGATAATTACTTATAGATTACTTGAACATTACTTTAGCAATTGAGATATGTAACTAGTAGAGCAGCAAGGTAGATGCATGTCTAGCTTGCTGACTGCATGTCTTATCCTGTCTTCCTTCATCTGCTGGGACCCCAACCGGTCCCAGCAGATGGCCCCTCCCCTCCCTGAGCCTGGTTCTGCCGGAGGTTTCTTCCTGTTAAAAGGGAGTTTTTTCTTCCCACTGTGGAGTGCTTGCTCATAAGGGGTCATATGACTGTTTCTTTTTTCTCTGTATGTATTATTATTATGTTTCTATGTCAGGATTCTTAAAAAATAAAAAAACTAGGTGAATTCTTCCTACTAGCCGTGGCATCGGCAGATCTGGTTTATCTGTATGTTAAGCTTCTGTGCGCTTGTTTATTTGGATTTGTAAATAAATAAAAAGCAAATAAGCAAATAAAAAAACATCCAAAAAAAACACACACACAAACAAAATCAACACAATATTCTCACCTTCTTTCTAAACTAAACTAAACTACACATCCATGGCTGTATTTTCACTGGGATGCCATCGGTTCTGTTTTGACAGTCTCTGTGTTTTCAGAAGGAAACCTGCATTTAACATTGTTTTAGCAAGTACAAATCAGCTCTGGAGAAACATGATATTTTTTTCCAGTGTAAAAAATTGATTTCAGAGTTTTCAATGGGAATGCTGACAGTTTGAGATCTTTCTACTGTAGTTTTGGTGATGAACTGTATATTTGGGAGGTAAGCAGTACTTATCACTTATAATACACAACTACACACTGTAATCTATCCTTCTATAACAATGACATCTTTTAAGTAGGCACTGTATGACAGAGAAAATAACATGATGATTTTTGTCCTTACTCTCACTGAGGCAGTGGTGCATGTCCAATCCTCTGCATGCTCTTTCCTTTTCTCCACTCTTGCCTGCACATCATGAATGCAACTCTGCTAACATCTCTTGTTTAGCCCGTCTTCTAGCATTTTTCATGTTAACACAGAGTTTTAGGTCTTCCCTGCTGACGCATAAATCATTTCACAGGGCTGGCTGAATTAAATCTCCGCAGGTAAACACCAGAGGGGATTTTAATTTTATTTCAGAAGGATCAGACCCTGGAGAGCCCAGTTCTCCAGCCTGAACCTACTTCCCTTTGAACTCTACTTAGATTTTTTGGGCTTTTGGCCATAAGTAAATCCAGTGTATCTGTGAGACCTAAGAGGACAGGAGGCTTTTGATTCATGGTTTATTTGAAGAAAGAATGTGCTGAGCGCATCCCAAATGAGGATTGACCTTGGACTGATACGTCTGAGCAGTTTTTTGAAGTTATGTATGTATTCAGGCCCTTCTTCATCCACCAGAAGCACTGGGGTCACATAAATCCTCCTTAAACGTTTATCCACATGTGTCACAAACCAGATTGGATTCTCAGGAAATTGAAAAGATTTAAGGCAAATAAAAAAATAAGAAGTTCTACACCTATAAACTTTGTCTAAGTCTGACTTGTGGGGCTGTAGTATGTCTAAATTGAGCAAATCCGCATCTGCTTATTACAATTTAAAGAGGGGTCTGCTGATGGGTTTGCAAACAGGGATTAAAGGCTGTATTGTTATGCAATTCCACAAATACACAAACTGCTGTCAGATATTCAGTTAAATTGTGTTAAGAACTAAAACTTGCATGGTGAAAAAAATGGAGGTGGACCAATAGGATCACTGCTATGTCCTCTTTAAAACAGAGCACACTGTACCAGGGCACTCTGACATTTTCAGGATGAAGAGAGAGGTAAAGAGGTGAATGAGCCACAAGAGCTTCCCCCAAGAGAATATTTAGGCTATGCTACGATTCTATGAGAGGCAAGTAAATGTGTTGAGGGAATTAAATGAGGCGGCTTTGGAGGAGAAACGATTCTCTCTGTTCGTAAAGATTGTGGCTCAGTGTGCAAAAAGCATTCATTTAGTTCCAAAATCAAGCAAATCCAAATTAAATAGTAAATAAAGAAAATTAAATCATTTATATGAAAAGTTTGCCAATACTGATCTGCTTTCTCAGATTGCAGATAGACAAATAACCCAGACTGATGTTCCGTGGTTCACGACTCTCTACCTGACATTGAATGCTCATGCATTCAGGTGCATCACGTAAAATCCACCCAATTTGTATGGTTTCCGATTGAAACAGAGAGTCTTTGTTGTTATGATTAGACT